>NC_056741.1:587660270-587709787 GCF_019279795.1 Protopterus annectens
AAGATCAAAGAAAACAGATTACGGTGGTTCTGGCACATGTGTAGTAAAGCAGAAGACAATCTGGTGAAGACGATTTGGGACAGACAGAAAGAAGGTAAGAGGAAATGAGGATGTCTAGCAAAGAGGTGGCTGGATGGTGTGAGAGATCTGCGACAGTCAGGCATGAGTGTCGAAGAAGACAGGAGTGTAGCATTGAATCGAGAGAGATGGCAATAGTTAACATGACACCCCGATCCCATGTAGAAAATGGTAAAAAGGGGGTTGATGATGATGATGTGGAATATTTTGATCAAATCTTAGATATTAATTTATTGTGACATCCAGTGTCTAGTCTTGTTTTTATATTGGTGTTGTTTTCTGAATTTATATTTATGTTATGCCTTTGGCATGAGATTTTTTTTTGGCATGAATAGTATTAGCTTGGTTTTCATTGCATTTTGAAGCACTTGTGAGATAGTAAGCCATGATTATATGGATGAAAATACCTACTGAAAGATTTCTTGTAGCTTTGCTTGGTTTAGGGTTGAGTAGATAAGCACAGAATCATCTGCATATAGTACTTTACTGTGTCAGTTTGTTTGGTTGCAGTGTGGAGATTATTTATGAGATGCTAAAGAGAAAAATTCCTGAATACAGTGATGGGACTTTGAATCAGTCCATGTAGGGCATAGTGTTTAGGCCTTGTGTCAGTTTAGTAAGATATCTCTGTGGGTATTCCAGTTAATACATGAGTCTGGACAGATGCATACCAAGGGGGTATTATACACAAGGATTGGCCAAATGAGGGCTGAGTAAACTGGGATGATGACATCTCTAGATGTAGACACAATCCCTTTGTTTCTAAGATGTTCAATATAGAAGGACTTTCTTGCGACAATAAACACATGTTGGTCAAAAATTGCCCCTTCCCACTTAAGTTCCCAAATCCTGGAGATCTGGAGCAACTCTTAGAGGAATATTGTCAATGTGGAAGTTCCTTGGGGTAGAACACTTCCTAAAGGATATGAAAATAATTTTTTTGGCGTTTAGTTTCAGTCCATGATTCTGGAAACAGTTGTTTGGTACAAACCATCTTGCAGGATGTCCAAGTCATTCGGGGATTCAATGACTGCCCCTAGCTTGCAGTCATTTGCAGACTTAGTCAGCCACAACCCTTTGGTACTGGTTTTTACTTCAGAGAAGTAGATGACAAACAGAGGAGTTCCTAGCACTGAACCCTAGGGGACTACACTGGCAACTGGTCTTATTGCAGTGGTACCTTCCAATATTTTGATCCATTATATTCTATCTGTGAGCTAATTGGCAATCCAGTGGGTGATGTAGGGGGTTTATTCTGAGTTTAATTAGCTTTTAGGTTTATAGGCAAATACTAGACAACCAGTCTGCAGACAATTACAAACCTAGCCAGTAACCAGGTCAGAATGTAACCCTGTATCTTCTATCTCTAAGATAAAGACCTTAACTATTCAGACAATCCCTCCCCCACCCCCTCTTTTTTTCTACTATGCCTGAGTAGGGGATTGTCTCAAAGGCTTTGAACAGGTCGAGGTATGCCGTATGTACTGTTTTACATTCATCCATTGCTTTGGTAACCTGTTTGAAAAAGTCTACCAGGTTGAGTAAGCATGGCCTTCCCTGGTCAAATCCAAACTGAAACAGGTCCAGTCTTTAGAGGTTCCCTGTGTCCTTATTGAATAGTTCCATGACAAGTTTTTCCATGGCTTGGCATATGAGGCTGGTCAGACTTATAGGTATATAATTGATTGGGTCTGTGGAAGGTCCTCCCTTATACAGAGGAATGACAGTACTTGCTCTCCATTTGCCTGGTACAAAACGTATATGAAGGCTGAGGTTGCCATTGTTGTTGGGGGGGGGGGGCTGAATTGTGCTTCACGCTGTTTAAGATGTATCCAGGGATATTGTCAAGACCCATAGATGCAGTATTTTTAGCTTTTCATAGTACTTTTAGGACTTGGTCTTGTTTTATAGTTTTAGGTGAGTTAGTTTCATGTATATCTTGTGGGATAGATGGAGGGTACAGAGGGGAAAAGGTTGAACTGAATTTATCAGCCAGGAGTTTCACTATATCTTCAGTATCAATGAAGGCAACACCATTCACAATCAGCTCAGTGCATTGCTGCATTATGCTTCTGAGATTATGGCCATAACTGAAAAGAGGCCTTGTGATTGTTTTTGGCTTGGGTGGCAACTTTAGCCTGAAACTTGGCTTTGGTGGATTTTATTAAGCTCCTGGGATATTTGGTAATTTCATTGATAAGGGCTCTTTCATTCTGGGAATTACATATCTTTCTTTTTGTCAAAATTATCTTCCATTTATTATAAATTGTGTTGATCTTATGGTTCTGCTATGGTGGTGTGCTCCTCATGTTTGCCCTCTGTTTGTTCCAACAGGGTACAGCCACATCTATGCAGTTGCCTACATCTGATACGGTGGCTTTGGTGTATGTTTCTGTGTATTGAGTGGAGATAAGTGGGTTTGGTTTGGGATATGAAGATCGCCAAGGTATCACTTAGGAGTGGGTAGTTTGTTTTAGAGAAATTTCAAAAGGTACATTTGGTGTGATAAAATGCACAAATAAATAACAAAAGAGTTTTACCTTTTTAGTCTTGAGTCAAGAATAATGCTTCAGGATGTGCAAAGTACCGGTTTATTCTGTAAACAATGCTGGGAGACTATCTACTAAGATTTTCAAATCAGTTTCCCAGAACAAAGGAAATCTTTAATTTTTCTCCTGCCTCTCTGCTATCACTCTACATCATTTGGGTCTTGGTGGTGTGCCTTTCAACCAATTTTGTTTTTGCTTAATATGTAATTTTGGTGTTTGAAGCTCCTATAGTAAGGCTGATACCACTGCTTTAACCAACTGTGAGGAAGTTTCTACTACCCAGTTTGAACATCACCTCCTCTACCCAGCCCATCACTGCCTTCACCATTTTCTACCACAGATTAATGTACGTTTTACTCTGCATTTGTTTTTTTTATCACCACACCCTTATTGTAATTAAACGTAAGTGTAAGCACATCATCAATCACAACCCCCCTAACTGTACCTCTACACCAGTTCTCTTTCCTCTTTGTTTAATGTGCCATCCCTCCTTCTATTGCTAACGTTTGTCTTCTTTTCTTCCACCCTGTAGTCTACCTTTATCTCCTCCTAAGTAACAAACTTTCCCTCACTCCTTCTCCTTTCACTTAACCCCCCTCTATTTAATTACTGCTATACAGACTGGCTTAATCTCTGTCTCTGGATGTCCTTTCCAATTAACTAGTCAATAATTTAGACTCTTCTTTTTTTCTATCACTTGATTCCCCCCCTTTAATTTACCATTTTTTTGTCTATTCTTATTCTCCATAACTTGACTACCCCCCCCCATTCAACGATCGCTATATTTGAATTTATCCTTGACATTATACACCCATTGCATTCCCCTGCATAAATACTTATGGTTTCGCTGATTGTTTTTTTCAGTTCACTGCATTTGAATTTATCCTTGACATTATACACCCATCACATTCACCTGTGTTAGGAAAAAGTATAACTGCAATGTATTATGTAGGCTTAGTGTATTCAAATGTACAACTGCAATATGCAGGTTTAGTGTATTAAGGGTTAAAAGGAGTTAATACATTTATTTTGTTTATTCTGTGTGAAAATATGCAGCTGCTAGAAGCTTTGAAGAGAAATTATTTTGCTTATTTTGTGTGAAAATATGCAGCTGCTAGAAGCTCTGAAGAGAGAACAATGGATGCCTGTAAATCCACCATGGTCAGCAAAAAGTGTATTGAGGCCAGGTCTGTACCTTGAATGTATCATATCAAAACTAGAGAAAGAATTGTGAGAAACTAAGGGAAGCTGAAACAAACTCAAGGCCAGGTTGTTTTTCTCAAAAAACATGTTTTTGCAAGACAGCAATTATTTGACCATGTCAGCAGCAAATCTAATAATAACATCTTTCTGTGAATTTGTAGAAAACTGTATAAAAACTGTAGGCTGAACTATGGAAAATCAGACAAACCTTGTACCTACATGCTTTGTCTCCTTGCTGCAAGTAATAAAGGGTGCCTTGCTTAAACCTAACGTGCATTAATCTTTGTGTTTTCCTTTACAGATTGGTCCTTCGGACCGGAATCCCTCTCTTCACCTCGGATCAGATGGCCAGGTGGCTGAAACTGTACGGGGAAGAAACCAAATCGGTTCTTCTTATATGTAAAGTCCTCTGACTGAATTGTCGTCAAAAGAGGCCAGCCACTTTCTAATCTGTGACTAAAAAATGGGTTTTCCGCAAATCGGTAATCAATCACGTGAGCTCAGGTAAAGTAAATCTACTTTTTTTTTCTGTTTTAGGATCAGGGACTAAATGTGTATTGTTTTTTGTCAAATTCTATTTTTCTTACAGTCAGGAATAAGAAAGGTACTGTCTTGTTATAAATCAGAAAAAAACGAATAAGTAGACTTTAGGTAGTCATTCTAAAGAGACTATAACAAAATCCGTGGTACACGTTAAAACTAAAAAATCAAGGTGATGTTACATAACAATCAAAAGTAAGGGAAAATAGGTAATAACTGTGCAAAAATACCCCAAAATCCACCGTTAATGGAAGATGCAAAATATATGCAGTCACAGCTCGCAGACAATGTCAAATACTTTTCAAAATGGGTTATTAAATACGAATTTGATGAAAAATTGAAAAAATCCTCACTCATCAAACTTATTAAACAACTTAAAACTGATTCTAAAGGACAGGTAAAAAAGCATTGACAGTTAAAAATTCCCCAGGCACACAGGTGGCTAAAAAGAGTAAACCGTAGGGACCAAAAGAACAAGGATTTAAAAACAATGTTTTTAAATAAAAAAAAATAACAACCTAGTAATAGCAACAGCACCTCTGCCTCCCCCTCCCTTACCAAAATATGGTGCAAGTAGATCCACCTCTGCTATATCCTGTGGTCACTGAGGATAAAAATGCTATAAAACTAGCTAAAATAAAGGATCCCGTTGGAACTAGGTCCTGAACAAAAGCAGGTAATCGAGAGCCATGGCAGAAATTTAAAGACACACAAACTGCGAGAAAAGAAGAGAAAATATGTCCACTCATAGAAGTACCGAACCCTCAGGCTGGGCAGGATAATCAGCATCCAACCATCTTAGTATACAGACCCTGGACTCCGGAAAATATCCGGAAAGCTACAAAAGGGATTCCCCATCCGAAAATTAATTTTAGAAAATTCTCAGACAATTTAGAAGAAATGAGGCTAAGTTATCATTTAAACGGGGAAGAAATAAAAAGGGTAGTTCAACAAATTGTAGGGCCAAACTGGTACATGATTTGTGGCAATTGAAATCCTCGTGATGCTGAACAAAAACCCCTTCCTCATAGCAGTGCAAATTTAGACGCTAAAGTAATAGGACTTACAAACCGCATCTCTAAAAAATGGAAACCTAGGGCAGACTAAACGTGCATTAATCAATGCATCCAACAGGAGGATAAAACAGTTAACCAATATTTTGCTAGGCTACTGAAATGTTTTAATAACCACTGTGGGATGCAAATCCCCAAAGACCAAAAACAAAATTCCCCATATAAACAGCAGTTAAAAAATGCATTTTTTGAAAGGTAGTAGTGCCCCTATAAGCGGTTTTATTACAAAACATATGGTTGATCATCAAACTGGCAGGCTACAATCACTACTCAAATATGCTAGGCATGCTAAATGGCATTTCAATAGCAAAAAAAAAAGAAGGCTCAAGTATTTTCTGTAAAGGACGGAGCAAAAGTTTACGTAGTACACCCTGAAAAAAAGGACAAAAAAATGCACAGGGAGGTAGGTAGTCTGATCAACAATCAAGAGACTTTAAAGAACACAAGAAAAGGGGTAAATATTTCAAATGTAATAAAAAGGGACATTTGGCAAGTGATTGCAAAAAAAAAATAAAAAAGCAACTATGAAAAACAAAAAAGGTAAAGACTGACTATATGATAGTCAAAAATCATTAGAAGGGACTAGTGCAGAAAGAAGAAATACAAATGTAAAAAGGGAAATAGAAAAAGTACAAAGAATTAATGACGGTAAAGTAAAAAATGAAGTACTAGACTTGGCTTTATTGAGCTTGGAGCTCTACTTAGCAGATACTAAACCAGAAGTTATACTTTCGGTGAAAGGTAGGAAAGTCAAATTTTTGTGCGACTCAGGGGCATCACAAATCCTGATACACCCCTCCAAATTGCCAGAAAACTCAGAATCATCCCACTACATATTAGTCAAAGCAGCTAATGGGCAGCTATATTGGGAGCCCCTCTCTCGCAATATTACAATAACTAATTCTGTTTCGGAATTGACACAAAAAAGTAAGATTGTAGTTTCTGCAAAGTGCCCAGTGAATCTCTTGGGCAGGAATCTCATGCAGTTATTTGGTATAGCAGTAGTCCCAACCATGCAGAAAATGAAAGCACAGCGACAAACTGACACCTTTACGGTGCAATCGGGGGGTAAAATATTTTATTGGTATAGTCAGGACTTGGTCACAACTGGTCCGGGGACTGTGACCAAGGAGCTAATAAACGTAGCTATCAGTAAGTTCCCCTCCTTCGACATTAATAAACAACACCTGTTACATTGTACCCTATATTTTTGTAACACACCAGAACCCAATAAAAAATATAAAGAAAAATTATTTAAGAATCATACAAATAAATTGGTACTGCGTAACCTGTACTGGAACACAAAAGAAAATAGTGTAGTCAGCTGTTTGCTGCCTCAAAAATTGTTAACACTTTATAAATCTAATCGATTACCACATGTCAGCCTAACCAAAAGTAAAAATATACAAAAGGCAGACCTAGGGGGAAAAAGCCACAAAATGGGAAAAACAAACAAAACTAAAACTATCAGGACAAAAAATACAAGTACAAAAATTAAATTGGGTGACACAGACCAACCCAGCTGTGCACCTGAATTCTCTCAAAAACAGCTAATAGACACTCCTACTGAAGGAGGAAAAAAACACCTTGCGAGATGTATACTCTCTGGTCAACAGAAAAATCAGATGTAGGACTTATCCGTATGGCAGGGCCAGTTAATATCACACCAAAATCAGCATTTAGACCACAGAAAAGACAATACCCCTTAAAAAATGCAGAGGCCAAAATAAAACCTATCATAGCAGCATTACTTAAGGGAGGGGTACTAGTGGAATCTCTCGATTCTCCATGTAATACACCTTTATTTCCAGTTAAAAAAGCCAATGGAAAATGGCATATAGTCCAAAATTTGCAAGCTGTGAATGACGCAGTAATACCAAGGGCACCCATAATGCCAGATCCACACACTCTGTTAAATGACTTAAAACCTCAACAAAAGTATTTCTCTGTGGTGGATATTAGTAACGCATTATTTTCAATACCGATACACCCAAATAGCCAGTATTGGTTTGCATTCACATTTCAGAGGAAAAAATACACATATACGTGACTACCACAGGAATATTGTGAGAGCCCTACGATATTTTCACAGAAAATGTCAAGTAACCTGGCAAGGTTTAATCCACCAAAGGGTAGTCAAATTTTACTTTATGTTGATGACATTTTGTTAGCGGCCCCCACCCTGCAGAATTGTAGAAAAAATACAGTAGCACTTCTACAATTTTTAGCCGCTGAAGGACATAAAGTAAACAAAGACAAACTGCAGCTCTGGAAAAAACAAGTGAAGTACCTAGGATACGTAATATCCAAGGAAGGTAGAACATTAGATGAGGACAGAAAAGTGGCAATCTTGCAGGCACCAAAGCCTACCACCAAGAAGGAAATGATGTCCTTCTTAGAAACGACTAACTTTTGTCGAAGCTGGATTCCAAACTATGCCTTGGAATCTGCACCCTTAATTGACCTTATATATAAGACACCCATGGCAGCGCAAAATTTGTTACAATGGACATCAAAAGCAAAATCGGCTTTTTGTAAACTGAAACAATTAATAGCATCCTCTCTAGTTCTGGAATTACCAAATTATCATAAACGTTTTTTCCAGACTGTAAATTGCAAGCAGGGTTATATGACATCAGTACTAACACAACAACATGGGGATAAGCAACATCCCATTGCTTACTATTCATCACAGCTGGACCCAGTGGCACGGTCACTGCCCCACTGTGTCCAGGAAGTTGTTGCAGTGGTACAGACATCAGCTTCAGTAGTTTTGTTCCACCCCCTCACTTTGAGGGTACCCCATGCAGTCACAATTATCTTGTTGCAAAAAAAGGTGGCATTTCTTTCCCCTGCTAGGCATCTCTCCTGCATGACTATATTATTAAGCCAACCTCATATGACAATTAAACAATGCATGACTTTAAACCCTTCTACTGTGCTACCAACCCCTGCAGGTAATTGAGCAAAAGACACTACCTAAAAAAGACCTCACAGGTGTCCCCTTGAATAATGCTGAGGTGACATACTATGTAAATGGCTCGTGCAAAAGGGGCCCTGCAGGACAGAACCTAATAAAATATGCAGTAGTCTCTAATACTGAAGTTATAAAAGCAAAATCTTTACCGCACCTTTTATCTGCACAGGCAGCAAAATTAATTGCCCTAACATGGGCATGTACTTTAGCAAAGGGTAAATGTGTAAACATTTTTACTAATAGCCAGTACGCTTTCTCCACTGTACATGTGTTTGCACAACAGTGGAAGAACCGGGGAATGATAACATCTACTGGCAAACCTATAAATCATGTGCAGTTTATTTTAAATCTTTTAAAATCTATTCAGTTACCTCAAAAGGTGGCCATTTGCAAATGTGCAGCTCACACCAAGCAAGAAGACAGAATTTGAAAAGGTAATGCAAGAGCTGATACAGCTGCAAAACAAGCAGCTACAGAGGTATTTCTTTTAAATAAGGAATTACAACCCTCTAAAATTTTGAATCTGAATATGTTAAAAACAATGCAGACACTTACTACGCAAATTGAAAAACAGCAATGAATAAAACGAGGAGCAGTCCTCGAAAATGGGCTATACATCTCTAAGAAAGGGAAACCAATACTACCCTCTTATTTGTTCCGCTATGCGGCATTGTTGAGCCATGGGCAGTGCCATGTCTCAACAGGTGGGATGATACAGCTGGTGAATCAAATGTTCACAATGTACGGATTTACAAACTATTCTAAAAAATTTTGTTTAATGTGTCAGATTTGTAACAAACACCATGCACAGGGGGCGATAAAGCCCAAGCATGGGAGTTTTCCCACACCACCATATCCGTTTCACACTATCTGTATGGATTTCATAGAATTGAACAAATGTGAGAATAAGAAGTATTGCCTTGTCATTATAGATATGTTTTCCAGATGGGTGGAAGCCTTTCCAACCAAAAACCCAAATGCAGCTACAGTGGCAAAAGTACTTGTCAAGGAAGTTATTCCTAGGTTCGGCATTCCGGAGAGAATCTATAGTGACAATGGTACGCACTTTGTAATCAAACCATACAGCAGCTGAGTACGTTTTTTGGTATTTCTTTAAAAAATCATTGTGCATATCATCCGCAGTCTGCAGGGCTGGTTAAAAGACATAATGGTATACTGAAAAGCAAACTGAGGAAATTGATAGCTGAGACAGGGAAAACCTGGCTGTACTGTTTACCCCTGGCACTGTTGAACATGAGAACTGTCCCTACAGCAAAAGGACTAACTCCTTTTGAGAAGCTGTATAGGAGGGCTTATTACACACCCCAGTGGAAACCTCTCATGTCATCAGACCAGGAAGCTGATTGTACGTTAGATGAATATATGAAAAAGTTGTTGAGTTCTAAACATCTGTTACAGTTTAATTCTGTTTCAGGTCAAAAACAAACCGAAACATCGGAAGTGGCAGTGACGCCAGGAAACTGGATGTGAAGTGAAAGAGCTGGGCATCGCCAAAGTGGAAAGGTCCTTACCAGGTGCTTCTTTCAACACCTACTGCAGTCAAAATAGCAGAGCGAGCTTCGTGGATACATCTGACGCACTGCAAGTTGGTGAAGAACTTCAAGCTGGACAAAGACCTTACCTCTCCATCAGGACCCTAAGCACAAAAGTCTGACTACAAAGGGGGGGGTCAGATCAATAGGAACTGATCCGTCTCAAACCTAGTGAAGCAATCATCAGTGCTGGGATCCTATAAGGCAGAGAGTAAGATCACGTGTCCTGGGTGAAGATAACTGAAGCAAGAAAGATCCAAATGCATCTGTTTGAAAGAGCCGGAGAAAACAGGAATGTAGAACAACCATTTCCGCAGAAATATTGCATGACCATCCTGTTGACTGTATTAGTAATAATAATCTTTTTATTGTGGCCATTTCTCTTCTCAGCCACACAAGTAGAACGAAGTAAACGTGCAAAGTGGCACCCAAATTTCAATACTTATCAGGCTATTAAGCACGCTTATGCAGACACCCTCAGTATCTCCAATTGCTGGGTCTGTGCAGCTATTCCTACTGCACATGGAGGAATACCCTTAATACAGATTCCCTTAAATATTAATCAAACCTGGCAAGCACTACTGAAGGATGCAGTGAATGTGACATCGAGTAAAAGAGTGACCCTATTTTTACCCAAGGCAAAAAGAGGTACAGTATGCTTTCAAAACTACGGAAAAACAGAAGTTGGAAATAGCACCTGTAATATGACAGTGATACATCACTGTATTGGGAATTCCTGCACCATGACAAACAAAGGCCAGCAATTACAGGTTGGCAATAGCAATGACTTTACTGAAAGGAAGAAAACGGTTGATGAAAATCAAATCGTGTATAGTAAAATGTTCTGGGCTATGACCCAACAAAAGCTTGGTAACTATAAAATTGGCAACATTTCAGTCGCAATTCCTGACTGCTACTTCATGTGTGGTGATAGAGCATATAAATGGCTACCAGGCAACTGGTCTGGAAGCTGTTTTCTGGCATATCTGATTCCAGCAATCCAACATGTATCGACACTACCCCAGGGGAAAATTCGAAATGTTCGAAAAATAAAAAAAAATGCTAATCCGGTAGGACAAGTCGATGCATCCTGGATATATCACCATAATCTAGACCATGTGAGTGACAAAGGACTGTCACACATAAATCTGGACAATAATGTCATATCTTGGGCGGGCATAATACCAGCATACGGAACAGTGAAATCGATCCGGGAGCTGAAAAAACTATCCAAACATCTTGAGGCAATAAGTAATGCGACTTTTTCCACCCTAGAATTGGTGACTGATGAACTCACAGCCATGAGGACAGTGGTGCTTCAAAATCGCATGGCTCTTGACTTCACCCTAGCAGTGAAAGGAGGGTTATGCGCTTTAATCCAGGAGGAGTGCTGTGCGTTTATTCCTGACAACAAACATGAAATAGACAGCCATCTCAAAATAATTCAGCAAGTGTCGGCCATGACGAAACCAGGACCGAATCCATTAACAGACTTTTTCCAAAAATGGTTCGGGGGTTGGGGCAGCATCTTGATGAACATTCTGATTGCCATCTGTGTAGGGGCAGCCTTAATGATGGTGTGTGGATGCTGCTGCATCCCCTGTATAAAAAGACTAGTTGAAAATTTCACAGACGCTTCAATTTTAAAGACTTTATATCAGAATGTTGAGTTAGAGGTATTGATTAAAGCTGAAGAAATACTTTCACAAGCTTGAACTGAATGACTCTCTAACTGCAAATCCTGAGTGGGAAATGGTTAAGGGAAAAAAAACTGTTTATGCTTGTTTTAAAAGTCAAATAAAGTATTAAAAGGGGGGAAATGTTAGGAAAATGTATAACTGCAATGCAATTTGTAGGCTTAGTGTATTAAAATGTACAACTGCAATATGCAGGTTTAGTGTATTAAGGGTTAAAAGGAGTTAATACATTTATTGTGCTTATTCTGTGTGAAAATATGCAGCTGCTAGAAGCTCTGAAGAGAAATTATTCTGCTTATTCTGTGTGAAAATATGCAGCTGCTAGAAGCTCTGAAGGGAGAACAATGGATGCCTGTAAATCCACCATGGTCAGCAAAAAGTGTATTGAGGCCAGGACTGTACCTTGAATGTATCATATCAAAACTAGAGAAAGAATTGTGAGAAACTAAGGGAAGCTGAAACAAACTCAAGGCCAGGTTGTTTTTCTCAAAAAACATGTTTTTGCAAGACAGCAATTATTTGACCATGTCAGCAGCAAATCTAATAATAGCATCTTTCTGTGAACTTGTAGAAAACTGTATAAAAACTGTAGAATGAACTATGGAAAATCAGACAAATCTTGTACCTACATGCTTTGTCTCCTTGCTGCAAGTAATAAAGGGTGCCTTGCTTAAACCTAATGTGCATTAATCTTTGTGTATTCCTTTACACCCTGCATAAATATTTATGATTTCACTGATTGTTTTTTTCAGTTCGCTATATTTGAATTTATCCTAGACATTATACACCCGTCGCATTCCCCTGCATAAATATTTATGGTTTCACTGATTGTTTTTTTCAGTTCACTATATTTGAATTTATCCTAGACATTATACACCCGTCGCATTCCCCTTCATAAATATTTATGGTTTCACTGATTGTTTTTTTCAATTTCCAGTTAGTCGGGACCTGGGCCTCCATTTCTCACTAAAGTTATGCTTTCTCTCACAAGATCTACCTGCACATACAATGTGTTTTTCTACCTTCGGTTTACATCCCATCATGCCTTGCTGCATTTAAATGTCCCCTACTGGTGTTTCACACCATCTTTTTCCCCTGCCTCTCCACTATCACCCTACATCATTGTTCAGGTTCTGGTGGTGTTCCCTTCAACCAATTTTGTTTTTTACTTAAAGTGTAATTTTGGTGTCTGAAGAGCCTATATTAAGGTAATCTGTTTCTGCAGCAATCTTTCCCTTTGCTCTTGCAGCACTATTTAGATAGTTAAGTTCTGCAAGAGTAATAGATATTTTTAAACTGCATTCTGTGCCCATTTTTTTTCCTGGGGCACATTTATACTGTGCAGTCTTACTTTAACTCATGTGTTACTTGGATTACTGGTCTTGCAGCTCTGCATTTATATTTCAGTACTGAAAGGGACGTAAGGAAATTAAACTGCAATTTACACTTGTTTTTCCTCGGGCATTTCACAGTCTGTGATTTACTTACTGTATACCACATCCTTGGACTAAAGTTACTGGGTAATTACTATGAATAGCTATTGTTACCTACATCTGTCTTTGTACTCTGTAAATTACGCATAGCTCTCCCAAGATGGTGCAGTTAGTTAAGCATTACAATCCAAGCTAAAACATTTTAATTGTTATGTGCTCATCTTGCTTGGGCATTATCCCACTGTGTGCCATGTATTTATATATTACTCTAGCTTATTGTTTTTCATGGCTAATGTAAACATAACTGCTATATAGATCACTGTATTTTATTTCTGATCTAGTGCTTACAGTGTGTTATTGCAGGGTTAATTAGAACACGGTATCTTGCTGTAGTATCTAATTGTTATTGTTATCTGCTGTACTGTGTTGATACATTGCTGCCTATTTTTGTATATTTTCCTAACCTATTCCACTTGCTAACTCCCTTCACATAACTTTCTGTTCTCCTTTCACTTGCCTTGCTACCATATTGTCTTCTTCCTACTCTCTGGTTGCTCTTTTACTGCACTTTGCTTCATATTCCCATACTTTCTCCCACTCTAATTACCTAGTCTCTTTCCAGTTCCTGACTCCATAACCTTGTGTATCATGTAATTTGGCTACCTCTTTTCTAATCTACTGTAACTCTTCCCTTCTAGGCTGATACCACTGCTTTAGCCAACTGTGAGGAGGTTTCTACTACCCAGTTTGATCACCACCTCCTCTACCCAGCCCATCACTGGTTCCAGCATTTTCTACCACAGATTAATGTAATATTTTACTCTGTATTTGTTTTTTATCACCACACCTTCATTGTAATTAAACTTGAGTGTAAGCACATCACCAAACCCGAACCGCCTAGCTGTACCGCTACTCCATTTTTCTTTCTGCTTTGCTTAGCATGCCATCCCTCCCTCTATTTCTAACTGTTGCCTTCTCCCCCCCCCCCTGTAGAATAACTTTCTCTCCTCCTAGGTAAAAAACCTTCCTACACTCCTTCTCCTTTCACTTGATCCCCCCCTTTATTTAGTTACTGCTATATAGACTGGATTAATGTCTGTCTCTGGATGTCCCCTCCATTTACCTGGTGGATAATTTAGACTCTTCTTTTTTTCTAGCACTTGATTCTCCCCCCCATTTAATTTACTGCTTCTTTAGTCTATTCTTATTCTCCATAACTTGATGACCCCTGTCAGCTATCACTATATTTGAATTTATCCTTGACATTATACACACGTTGCATTCTCTGTATAAAATGCTTATGGTTTAACTGATTTTTTTTTTCAGTTTCCAGTTAGTTTAGACTTGGGGCAACCCACTCCATTCACCTTCGCTGTACTTGGGCTCACTCCGCATCCCAACACTACCCCCATTCCCACACACCCCCACATACACTACATTTATACTCTATCCATATTGACCACACACCCCTTTTCCCACCCAACTTTCTCCAAACCCCTCAAATCAACATTCAAATCCTCTATACTTTATTCAACCTATCATAACAAAGACCTTTGCATACCCCCACTTATTCAGGAAATATTTCCACAAACTACTTATTCCCCATAGGCTGCCACAGTATGTTTGATCCAAAAGTAATATATTCCAAAAACTTCCTACTTATTCTCTTTATTGCACCCATTCTCATCCTTACCTCTTTCACTACCTCATATCAATGCACCCTCACACACAGAAACCCTACACCTACTATGACCTATATCCAACCAATCACTCTGCCACCTACTCCTTCCCTATAACCACATCACTTTTTCTTCATTCTGACACTACCTTATATAAAATTAAGATATTCCAACTACCCACATTCCCTCTTAAAACTAAACCAAAAACCTACCTCCAATACAACCACTATAATTCTCTCAAATGACTCATTTCAAATCAACTACTATCTGATGACATACATCCAACCGTGGACCTAACCTTAACTCCCCTCTCTCTCTCTCTCTCTGCTTATCCATCACATCCCTAAACTCCACCCCCTGTACTACCTCACAAACCCTCCCATCCTCATCCACCAAAAGCGTATCTATTCTGTCTATGAACATTCAAAGTATCATGAATAAAATCTCCCCATTTCATGCCTGGATGTCCCTACACACCGCTGACATTCTCACCCTCTCTGAAACCTGGCTTAAGCCTCACATATCTGACTCAGAATTTCTTTCCCCAGGCTATAACATCTTCCAGGAAGATAGACTTAAGAAAAAAGGTGGTGTTGGGATTCTTTACTCTAATCAGCTCTCCCTTCACCCTTGTCAATCACTTCTCCAAATTTCCACCCAGCTGAAGTACTCATTGTCACCTGTAACCTGAACAATCACAAGACATTTGCAATTGTTTTGATCTATATCCCCCAGGGAACAACATTCCTATCTTAGAGCTCTTTCTCACCTGGATCTCTCAGACTGTCTCTTATGAAACTGTCATCGTGGGTGACATTAAGATTGAGTGGAATGCCCTTGATACTGATTCCCCTAACACCTTCATAACCTTTACAGCTTCTCCTAACTAATATCTGTCCTTACTCATCCAAATAAACACACCAACTCTGGCTCCACTCTAGATTGGGTCCTCACCTCCAATCCTAACTCCTGTCACAACCCCTCCACCCTACCTGATACCCTAAGTGACCACCATCCCACCTTTATACTTTGACACTTGCCCCAACTACACAAATCCCAACAGTACAAAGACTACTGTAAGCTCTCAAACTTTAACCCAGACACTTTCAACCACATACTCTTTACAATTAACTGGTGTCCAGGCATTTAACATCTTTTTAGATACACTTAACTCCCTGGCCCTCATCAGGAAAATAAGAATCAAAACCCATTTTGCTCCCTTGTTAACACAAACACTCACACTCTAATGAATAAGAGAGATAGTGTGTGTGAGGAAAAAAGGGAAAAAACTAAAACTTCCACTGATCTTCAATCCTATATAGGGCTTTGTAACTTAACTAAAAAAATCACCCTTGACAAGAAAAACTCCTTCCAAAAATCACCAAATAATCCTCACTCCAACCCCCCAAAATTCTGCCAATCAGTAAATAAGCTATTACATCCTGGAAGCCCCTCATCACCTAATCCATGCCCTAACAGCTCTTCCACTGATACTGCTACCTTTTTTTTAATTCCTTCTTCATTGACTCTATTCACAATCTAACCAAAACTGACACCATTACCTACCCCACTTCCCCTCCATCAACCCATACAACCTCTTTCTCTCTTAAACCCATCCCTACAGCTTATATCAAATCACTTCTTAGCAAACTTAAAACATGTTCTCCATCAGCTGATAACCTACCCCCTCAATTCTTAAAACTTGCTGCCAGTTATATCGCCTACCCCATTTCCATCTTAATCAATAGGTCAATCAAGGAAAACATTGTATTTGAAATCTGGAAGAAATCCTATGTCATACTCTTACATAAAGGTGGCAACTCAACTGACCCTTCAAATTTCAGGCCAGTTGCCATTCTATCTCCCCTGTCAAAAATTCTTGAAAAGTGCATTCATAAACAGCTCATTGATCACCTCTTGCTAAAAAATTTCCTTACCCCCACACAGCATGGTATCCTCCCAAATCCCAGTACAGCTACTGCTCTGATATCCTTCACTAATTCTATTGCAAATTCTTGTGACAACAAATGAATCTCCTGTTTATTTCTAGACCTCTCCAAAGCCGTCAACACTATTTCCCACTGATTAGTTCTATCCAAATTAGCTACCCTTAATCTCTCCAACTCTGCACTTTCTTGGTTCTCCAGCTACCGCTCCAACAGATTCCAGGGCAGTTAAATGGCAATCTAACTTTTTTCCCCTTCTTACCAGTAAAAAACTGGGGTACCCCAAGGCTCCATCCATGAGCCCCTATTGTTTAATATATTTACTAATGACCTATACTCCTGTCTACTCTCTTCTGTCATATAATACTCTGATGATTCCACAATCATCTTCTCCTCCTCTGACAATATCACCCACCTTCACATCCTCACCCAAGAGTATCTGCAGTCAGTCAAAAAAATGGCTAACTTCCAACCAATTGCTACTTAACCCTAGGAAAACTAAACTTCTCCTATTCCTCCCTATAGCTCTCCAACATCATAAAGCTACCTTTACTGTCTGCTCCCTTAACAACACTATCATCTCTGTTGAACCTCACACTAAACTGCTAGGAGTTATTATCAATGAACAACTAAAGTTCAGTCTCCATAGTAAGCAGTGCATTAAAAAGGCACATCAAAAGGTAGGCCTGCTATACAGGCATATAAAAATCCTCAGTAATGCCTCTAGGCTCTCTCTTGCACAAGCATTCCTACTGCCCACCCTACTCTATGCCACGCCTACTCTCACTAACATCCAATCCACTCTTCTGACTAAATTGGAACTCACCTATAATAAAATTGCAAGATTTGCCACTAACCAACTATACCACTCTCACCATTACCTAGCCTTGGCAAACCAACAGTGGCTGTAATTTCATCATCAAATTCTACTACCCCAGCTTCTCATGGCTTATTCTAGCTTACATGAACCCTTCTTCTGCCCCTTTCTCTCTACTTTCATCCAGCCCTATACTCCCAGCCAGGCTTTACATATCTCCCGACAGCATCTTCTGGAAGTGTATGTGCCCAATAAAAATATTGGTAAACTCCTCTATAGCTACTCAGTGGCAAATGCTTGTAATAAACTACCGCTAAATGTTAGACAGCTCTCCAACCCTAACTCTTTCAAAACAACACTAAAGGATACTGTCCATACATCATGGACATGCTTGTGCAATGACCCAGCATAATCCACCTCCCCTCATCTAATACTACTGCAGCAACCATTCCTCCCGCCTCTCTTCTGCCTTTACTTCCAAAATGGCTACTAATAGTAGTTCTTACAGCTTCCAGAGCTGTAGTCTTGGAAACTGGCTTTTGCCTAGTGATTGTATCTTGTATATATTCAACATATATAATTTATTTGTTGTTTGTGTTTTGCAAACTTGTCGATATTTTTAGTATTCTTCTTACTATTGTTTGTAGCTCTGATAACTATTATAATCAATTTATTGACCATTTCTAGCATATTGTTTCTTCTTACTCTCAGACAAATTGTAATTTTAAAAGTTTAGTTTAGTTATAAAGTCTGCCATATGATTACTTTTGTTACTTGTACTATTTGGAGCTTTTCTTCTCAGGCCGCCACTGAAAAAGGGCTGCTGCCCAGTCGGACTAACTCGGTCAACAAATGTCAAATAAATAAATAAATAAATACAGGTTATAACTTTTCTTATCAGTTTCATGCATGCAGAACTCTGCTGTTACACAGGTTTTAACAAATCAATGTATTTTTACAATGTTATATACTCTTGTGATCCTCTCTTAGAGCTTTATGGGAATACCTGAATTATCTTCTGTTCCTCCTTTCTTCCTTTCCACGTTAATAAAAAAAAACTTTGCTAGAATCTCCTTGTGTTCTGACTGAGTGTGCTTCTCAAACAATCTGGGGATATAGAGCTACATTTCTTGGCACTTTTTAACTGTTCAGAGTCGAATAAAACAATAATTGAATTCAGTTAATACAGTTTGAATAAACTGCATTGATTTAAACTGTATTTACTTTAATATTGCTACACACTCAAGTATGCTAGCTTGCACTGCAATTGAATTGTTTTTTAGTGCTGTTTTAGCTGCTTTTCTGTAAAAAAAAACATTTCTAAGCTTTTTTCTTGCCTTTCCTGTAACTAGTCTAGTCCAGATACAGATTTGCTATATCAAGGACTGTTTGTAAGCTTCTGAGCCCCCCAAGCCTTTCTATGCTGGGAGGAAGCCTTCTAGCTTATCAGTGGGAGTGGTAAGCACTAAGTAGCCTATCTACCACAGTAGGAGTAGTTTCTGGCCCAGAAATTGTAGTTTATTGGCCGGTTGGGCAGTTTTTTCCATCTCTTTCAACTTTCTGGTTTAAAAACCCATGTTTGCCCTTGTTTTCCACCTTTCCTGTAACTAGTCTAGTCCAGATACAGATTTGCAGTATCCAGGACTGTTTGTAAGCTTCTGAGCCTCCCAAGCCTTTCTGTGTTGGAGAGAAGCCTTCTGGCTTATCAGTGGGAGTGGTAAGTACTAGGTAGCCTATCTACCATAAGAGAAGTGGTTTCTGACCCAGAAATTGTAGTTTATTGGCCGTTTGGGCAGTTTTTCCATCTCTTTCAACTTTCTGGTTTAAAAGTCTACATTTGTGCTTGTTTCCTGCCTTTTCTATAGCCAGTCTAGTCCAGATACAGATTTGCTGTATCCAAGACTGTTTGTAAGTTTCTGAGCCCCCAAGCTTTCTATGTTGGAGGGAAGCCTTCTAGCTTATCAGTGGGAGTGTTAAGCAGTAGGTAGCCTATCTGCCACAAGAGGAGTGGTTTCTGGCCCAGAAATTGCAGTTTATTGGCCATTTGGGCAGTTTTTCCATCTCTTTCAGCTTTCAGGTTTAAAAGCCCTCATTTGTGCCTGTTTCCCGCCTTTCCTGTAACTAGTCTAGTCCAGATACAGATTTGCTGTATGCAAGACCGTATGTAAGCTTCTGAGGCCCCCCAAGCCTTTCTGTGTTGGAGGGAAGCCTTCTAGCTTATCAGTGGGAGAGGTAAGTACTAGGTAGCCTTTCTACCACATGAGGAGTGCATTCTGGCCCACAAATTGTATTTTATTGGCTGTTTGGGCAGTTTTTCCATCTCTTTCAACTTTCTGGTTTAAAACCCCACATTTGCACTTGTTTCCCACCTTTCCTGTAACTAGTCTAGTCCAGATACAGATTTGCTTTATCCAGGACTGTTTGTAAGCTTCCGAGCAGTGCCAAAAAGTCTGCTCTTCAATTCTCCCTTAGATTTGCTAGAGCTCTCCTCTCCTGCACTTTTAGCTTATTAGTCTAGCAATTTACCTGACTTCTTGTAGCAATTCTTGTAGCACACAAAAGTGCTACCAGCACTAAACATTCTACACGGAAACAACTCAAGTACTTATTATTAATGCCCACCACTCCAGGCATGTCTACATATCAGTTTCCTGTGCTTTCTCCTATTAACCTGGTGAACTTGGGCATCCTGAGGCAATGTAGCAACTGCCTTATATACACTGACAACCCTCTCCTCTTACCTCCCAACACTCAGACTTGCAAGAGATGCACTTATATATCCAAATTGGAAGCCACGCACTCTCCAGCCAAGACCGGAATAGCTGGCCAAGAGGAGAAGGTCAACACTTGCACCAGACCACATGGAACACATAGCCCTCCAGAACACACATCAGCATTGCCTTCACATAAAAACACAAACCACACACCCACCTTTGCGGAGGCTCTCAATAAAAATCTACCCAAACAGCAGAGACCTCCAAGGCAGAAACACACTTAACCACCACAACACAATACTAATCATGAGACACATAACTCTCTTAAACAGTATGCCGCTCAACCAAAGCCCCTATGGCAAAACAGCATGCCCAACACACTAGTCATAGGTGGCTTGATAGTGAGGCACACTGATGTCCCACTCACTAGGTTGAATAAGGAGAAAGTAACAGCCAGCTGCCTGTTGGGTGCCAGGATCCACCACATAATGCACTCACTCAGGTCTCTCAACAACAGGTACAAATATGACTCTGTCATTGTACGTGTGGGTGTAATGACCTGAGCTGTACCACCCTGGACTACATGAAAAAAGACATGGAGGAGCTCTCAGAGTATGTAGTTCAGGCGGGTATGACCCTAGCCCTGAGCAGCCTCCTACCATCACCCAGAGTGACACCACAGTACAACCAGAAAATGATTGATTTCAACAATTGGCTAAGTTTCTGGTGTCATTCTAAGGGGATCCAGTATCTGTTTGCCTGGGATGACATGATTGACAGACCTCGATGCTTTGCCAGAGATGGCCTGCATCTGTCACCCCTGAGCTTCCAGGCACTGGCCAAGGCCTCTTGCCATCCCTATAGTGCCTTTTTAGGTGGTGTTCCAAAGACCAAATTACCACCGTAACAGCTACAAACAAATACAATCTGAGGGTCATGCTGCTCAACACTAGAAGTCTAAATCTCAAAATGCACTCGCTTGAAGCACTCCTTAAAATGGAGAACATCGACATTTGTGCTGTAACTGAGACCTGGATCAAGGCAGCAGAAAGCACCCCTGCACTACCAAGCTATAACTCATTCCACACCTTTCAGCCTCAGAACTTGGACCAAAGCTCCAAAGGTGGTGGTGTTTCCATATTCATAAAGGATGAGCACACCTCCAGACTGGTAGCCCAACATAATGCATCAGAGATACTTCAGGTGCAACTAACATTGGGTAAGACAGTGATTTAGGTTGTAGCAGGCTATAGGTCCCCAACCATGTCCCAAGACTCACACTCCATGTTCCTAAGCACCCTGGAGAATATTAGGGTCCAACCTAACACTCTCATACTGGACAACTTCAACTACCCCTCCATTAACTGGGAAAATTACTCCTGTGCCAATACACTTGCCAACGTTTCCTGGAATTCATTAATTCCAATGCCCTGGACCAGCTTGTTCTTACCCCCACTAGAGGTAGCAACATCCTTGACCTGGTCATTACTAACATGGGCGACCATTGCTCTACACCAATAGCCAACCTCCCTGGTTAGATCTGACCACAAACTAATCACCTTGGAAAGCCACATCCTTCCCCCCCTCCCCCCCACAAAGGTAACCGCCATGAAAAACTTCTCCAAAGCTAACTTTGGGGTCCTAAAAACAGAGGTGGTTAACTTAATGGCAGCCATGCAATTGGAGAATAGTTGCATGACTACCGAATTATACACCAGTGTACTGTACGAACACATACACAAATGCATGGATCTTGCCATACCAAATAGAACCAAGATGTTCTTCTCCAAAAAAAGGAAGCCAATCCGGTGGTCCCCTGCCATAAACAAACTCTACAACAGAAGGAGGAAACTGATGCGGAATACTGTGAAGTCTCAGGACTGGAAAAACTCCCTTAAAAGCCTCAACAAAAAGTTGAGATCCCTCATCAAATCCTCTAAAGCTAGCTATGAAAACAGAATTGCAGCAGATAGTAAAGACAACCACAAGGCCTTCTATAGCTATGTAAAGAATCACCATGGCAATATCCAGATTTGTTCTGAGCTACTGCACAATGGCACCTCCTATACCGTGCCAACAGATATTGCCAATATACTGGCCGACAGATTCAGTGCCAACTTTACCCCTCTCTCCCCCCACCAAAGGACCAATCACAATACCAGTAGATTGCCAGACACCCAGTTTTACTGCTGCACAGGTTAAAACAGCACTGTCCACGGTCAAGAATACAGCTTCAATGGGATCTGACAATATCCCTGGCTGTGTTCTACATGAACTACAGAGTGAACTGGCACCTCACCTGTGTGCCCTGTTTAGTCATAGCCTCACATCAGGCTTTGTCCCTACCAAATGGCGCACTGCTACAATCATCCCTCTCCACAAAGGAGGAGCGACTACAGATCCTGAGAACTATTGCCCCATTAGCCTGATGGCTCTGATATGCAAAGCTATGGAACACATCATCATGGACCTAATAAACAAGGATATAGGGAATCTCCAAACTCTGGATCCCACACAATTTGGTTTTGTGAAGGATAGATCATGCCTTCTCAACCTGGTCGACTTCTTTGAGTCAGTCACCAGAGATGTGGATGAAGGCAAGGTGGTTCATACAGCCTACCTTGATCTGGCCAAGGCCTTTGATACCATTCTCCACTCAGGAATCATAGAAAAACTCAATAAGATAGGCATCAACCCTTATATCACTAGGTGGGTTGCAAACTGGCTCACAGATAGAACTCACAATGTGAAAGTAGCTGACTCCAAGTCAGACTGCTGACCAGTCACGTGTGGAGTCCCACTGGGTTCGGTCCTAGGTCCTCTACTGTTTGGTATCTACTTCTCTGAATTCCAGGCCAACACGATGGGACTCCGGCTGATAAAGTTCGCAGACGATTGCAAGTTGGGAGCTATTATTAACTCCCCAAGTGATGTTGACATCCTACAGAAAGGCCTCACTGAGACTGACGACTGGTGTCAGAACCATGGCCTTAAGCTTAGTGCCAAAAAATGTGTCGTCATCCCCTTTGGGAAAAAACAGGTTCCTATGAATTACCACATCAATGGTAGTCCACTGAACACAGAAGGCATTATAAGAGATTTGGGAACACAGGTTGACAGCAACTTCTCTTTTGACCATCACATTGCCACTGTGGTCAGAAATTCCTTCTATGTGGCTCATCTCATTACTAAGGGATTTGCATCCAGGAAGAAATAGGTTACTGCCTTCCTCTACTCTTCCCTCATTAGGCCAATCATCGAGTACAATGCCCCATTTGGCATCTACCTCACTAGACACCTGCAACAACTGGAGAGGGTGCAAAAGTACCTCACAAAGAGGACCTAGGCCTTAAACACTTGTCCTATATGGACAGACTCAAAAAACACCAACTATTATCTGTCTCAGATCACCTACTTAGAGGCAATCTCTGCTTGACTTGCAAAGCCATGTCTGACCCAGCTCTGTTAGAAATACTACATGTAAAGAAATCCCAATATCTCCACACCACATGCTCCAGAGACCTCAACCACATTATCACAATCAACAGAACAAGCTGGAGGGACAGGTTCATAATCCAGAGACTGCCCATGCTATGAAATAGACTTCCCATACATGTCAAACAGAGCACCTCAATGACCCTCTTCAAGAGAAATCTTGATGAGTGGATGGGAACTAGAAAATTCACCCTGGGGATCACTCCAGTGGCTCTACTCTACAGAGGCACTGGGAAATAAGGTCGGGTGGCATGATGCCAGGGTAATCCTATGGGCTAGGCTTGTAAAGGCGCCAGGGCCATTAGCCTAGTACACACTTATGACCCTATGGAAATATGAGGGCACATGACTCCCCCCCCCTTTGGCAGCAAGCATTATGTCAAGTGCCAACCAGTTTTGTAACACCACAGTTTGAATTTTTGTAATTTTTCGATTTGCTATTCTGATGTGATATGAAGTATGATTTGCTACTTCCTGAAGTATTTGAACAAGCATGGGGATTTTGAGCATTGTCCTTTGCACTCCATACCCAGGAGTAAAGACTGAAATACTTATTCTGCCCAGTGAATTGCCCATTTATTTCATCTGCCTGCAGGAGGTTTCTTAAATATGTTGAACAGCAGGAGTAATATAGCCCACAAAACAATATCCAGACCAGTTTGTAGGCAATCAGGGGTAGAAATGATCACTGCAAATCTAGTAACAATCCTCTATCATGTCCATGCTATGCCCCCAGTCATAGCTATTTAAGTGTAAAGCGTTCAACACAGTTTCATGTCTAGTGTCATTGCATTTGCTGGTTTCCACTCTTACAGTTCCACTTCTGGCATAGCATGTGTCTCCACAATTTGTGGTTGTATCAAGATTCAATCCTTTACCCTGATCCTGGGAGACATTAACTACCCAAACATAGACTGGAAAAACTACTACTCATGCCAGAACACAAATGCCCAGAGATTCCTTGATTTTTGTCAATATAAATGCTTTGGAACAGCTAGTCAATACCCCCACAAGAGGTGATAATATCTTGTTCTTGGTATTAACGAACAGGAGTAACCACTGCAGCATCCCTGCAGTATCCTCCTCCCTTGTAAGATCCAACCATAAAGCAGTCACTGTTCAAAGTCACCATCTCCCCTGAACCCCCTCTAGCTAGGGTTAAACAAAAAAACTTCTCCAAAGCTGATTACAGCCTCCCGGGATATGGTACAAACAGCTTTACAGCTCCCACCCCCTCTCCAGGAATTGGCACCAGTATCCAAAACTATAACAAATTACTATACAAACACTTATATAGATGCATGGAATCAGGAATACCTTACAGGACTAAATTATCCTCTGCAAGAAAGAGTAAACCTGTCTGGTGGACATCTGCAATTAATAAACTCTATAACAAAAGAAAAAAATTGCTATCCAGGACCAAGAAGGAGCAGGTGCCCAACTGGAAGCAATCTTTCCTTAGCCTAAACAAGCAAATAAGAGCACTAGTGAAATACTCCAAAGCAAACTTCGAGTCCAAATTGGCCACATCTACTAGAGACAATCATAAGGCCTTCTTCACATACATCCGTAATCTCAAAGATAGCACCCATATCTTTTCAGAACTGGTGGTGAAGGACATCACATATACAAATGCTGTAGATATAGCAAACTTACTGGCTGACAAATTCAGCAAAAATTTCACACCTCTGTCCCCCCCATCGGTAAATCAGGACATTCTCAGTACCTGTCCCCTTCCCCTTATATCTAGGGATCAGGTCATCACTGCTCTCTCAAAGGCAAAAATACAGCCTCCATGGGACCCATAACATCCCAGGCTGCATCCTACATGAACTCAGGTAGGAACCTGCAGCACCATTAGATGCCCTATTCAACCAAAGCCTGAGTACCGGCTTTGTCCCAGCTGAATGGAGGACAGCCACTGTCATCCCTTTACACAAAGGCAGAGTGTCCACTGATCTGGGAAATGAAAGACCCATCAGCCTAACTAGCCTGATCTGCAAGGCTATGGAATGGATTATCATGGACTTCATTAACAAGGACATTGGCAACTTCCAAAAATCAATCCCACGCAGCTTGGCTTCATCAAGGGGAGGTCATGTCTGTTAAATTTGATCGACGTTTTTGAGACAGTCACCAAAGCCATGGACAAAGGGAAGGCAGTGCACACTGCCTACCTTGACCTGGTCAAAGCCTTCAACACTATTCCCCATTCGGGCATAATAAATAAACTTTCTCAACTAGGTATCAATCCATATGCTACCAGATGGGTAGCTAACTAGCTCACTGATAGAACCCACCTAATCAAAGTACAGCAAGCCACCTCAAGCAGTAGTCCCATATCAAGTGGTGTACCCCAGGGTTCGGTCTTGGGGCCTCTGTTATTTGGGATATACCTTTCTGAGGTGCAGGCCAAAACCAGTGGGCTATGGCTGACCAGGTTTGCAGATGACTGCAAGCTGGGCATGGTCATCAATTCTCCTAGTGACGTGGGCATCCACCAAGAGGGTCTCACCCAAACAAATGACTGGTGCCAGAAACATGGCTTCAAGTTGAATACAAAAAAATGCATCATCATCCCCTTTGGTGAGAGTGACATTCCCAAAAATTATCACATTAATAACAACATCCTAAGCACACAGTCAGTCGTCAGAGATTTGTACCCCCAGATTGATAGCAACCTGACTTTTGACCACCATGTTGCTTCCATTATATGGAAAGCTTTCTACATGGTCCACTTCATATGTAAGAGTATCTCATTCAGGGACAAGGAGGTCATAACATCTCTGTATTCTTCCCTTATAAGGCCCATTATTGAGTACAGCGCCCCATTCGGCATGTACCTCGCAAAGCACATGCAGCAGCTGGAGAGACCACAGAGGTTCCTCACCAGGAGAATTCAGGGCCTCAAAAATCTGCCATGCACAGATAGGCTAAAAGCCCCATCCCTCTACTCTGTTTCATACAGACTCCTCAGACGTGACCTCTGTCTGGCATACAAGGCAATCTCAGACCCCGCCTTGATGGGGCTGCTGCATATCCGCAAGTCAAGCTCCACTCGAGTAACCCACACACACAGCCTCAACCTGGTCTGTGACATCAATAGGACTTGCTGGCAGGACAGATTTGTGTCTCAGAGACTTCCCCATCTATGGAACAGACTCCCTCTCCACGTCAAACAGACTACTTCTTTACCCCTTTTTAAGCTCAACCTGGATAACTGGATGGGAAATAGAAAATACATCCCTGGGATTCCACCCGTGTCCCTGCTGGACAGAGGCATCGGGTGTTGATTTGTCTATACATGGGCTAAACTCTTGGCTAGGCTTATAAGGGCCTTAGGGCCAATAGCCTAGTAGCTTCCTATGATCCTATGATCCTAAGAGACACAACCTTTGAAAGACCAGTTACATTACGCCACGTTAGATTAGTGTCACTAAGATGCTTTTCAAATGTTATCTGTGATGCAGGGATTGGAATCATGGGAATCTCCTCCTTAGAATGATTAAGTATATCTGAACACACTCAACAGTTTGCCACATTTAAGTCCAAAGTATATTGTCGAAGAACCAGAAGGAAACTATTTTTTCTTGACCAGTTTATAAAATGAAACATCAACAAAAACAAAGCAAAAGTACCTGCTGACCCTGGATTCATCATGGACTGCTGTCTTTGTTGATTTTTTTTAATCTTTTACTGAGGTAGATGATTAGTCAAAGTCATAGTAAACTTTACTGTCATTTAGAACTACACATGTAGCCTAAACGAAATTTCGCCCATCAGCTCACTTCTTAAGATTACAAAGAAAAATGAAACAACACATACAAACAGAGGAGTAAACATAACTTACAAATACAGTACTACTCCAAATACATGCAGGAAAGAGCAGAGACATTTACCAACACCCATATATGAAAAGAATACCCTCCCCCGAGTTAAATTAACTACCCTATTTAAAGTAATACAAAACACACTACAGATTGAAATGCCTAAGTTATTTGTCTAATATTGCACTTGAGTGGGTTAAATAATACTGACTATGGATATAATAAACAAATATTGCACTTACTTGGAATATATGTACATATATATTGCAGAATTAAATTAATATTGACTTATGTGTCTAGACCCCTGAGACTAGTGCCTGAGTTCAGAAGTCTAATCACTGTAGGGTAGAAACTGTTATTGAATCTTGTAGCCCTGCAGTGAATGCTGCAATACTTCCTGCCAAATGCCAGATGCTTAAACAGTCCATGCGCAGTATGTATGTTGCTCTGTATTATTTAGGTGGCCTTTTGGATACTTCTTGCAGAATAAAGATTTTGTATCAGTGGAAGACTGGAACCTGTTACCTTCTCTGCAACTCTCTCCACTCTTTGCAGAACCTTCCTTTCTGTAACTGTACAGCTTCCAAACCACACTGTGAAGTTGCAGGTGAGTATTATCTCTGTTGCACCTCTATAGAAGGTGGAGAGAATATGAGGAGGAAGCTTAGCTTTTTTCAGCCTTCTTAAAAATGTAAGGCTTTGGTTCACTTTCTTGACCAGTTGGCTGGTGTTTCCTGACTACAAGAGATTCTCTGATATGTGTACACCCAGGACCTCTCCACACTCTCACCATTGATCCTGAGCACTGGGTGGTTTGTTTTTCTTTTAATAGTCAATGATAATCTCTTTGGTTTTGCTTACATTCAGGTAAAGGTCATTCCCCTTGCACCAACTGATCAGAGATGCCACATTCTCTCTGTATGCCTTTTCATTCTCCTTTGTGATAAGCCCCACGACTGTGGTGTTATCAGCAAACTTGATGATATGGTTAAACTTGTGCTTAACATAGCATAGCAGTCGTGGACAGGATGGTGAATAACAGTGGGATGAGAACACATCCCTGTGGAACCTCGGTGTTAACAGTGATGCACTTTGATGTGTTATACCCAAATACACCCTCTGTGGTCTCTCAATCAGGAAGTCCAGGATCCAGTTATAGAGATGCTTACTGATTCCTAAATACTTTGATTTTTTTTTTTCTTTGCTGACAAAGATGATTTATCTGGAGCTTTCACACGTCTTTTTTGGACTCAAACAGTTCTTTCTTTCTTTGGAAAATTTTAACATGAACCCAATCACTGAGCTGAAGTTGGTGACAGGGCTGGTCAGAAGGTCAAGAAAGAGTTTTTTTACAGTTTTGTGGTACTGCTGCAAGAAATGAATAAGTTTTGTGTAGTAAGACAATATAACATCATCCATTACATTACTTCATCGTTTGACACAGGGGAGTAGCTGGAATGGCCATGGCTCTCCCCATTAATATCTCATAGGGACTCAATCAGTAGTATTTAATGTACTTCTTATACCCATTAATGCTAAGAAAAGTGCCTCTGGCCATTTAAGGATTGTTTCAGCACAGATCTTTGAAATTGTATTTTTAAGGGTTCTATTAACCCTCTCTACTAATCCAGATGACCTTGGATGGTTAAAACTTACTGTTAAAAATTTTGCATAATTCCTTAATCAGGGAATTTTTAAAGTGGTTCCCTAGTCACTATTGATAGTACAAGGTACACCAAATTTAGATATGAATTCAAATAGCAATTTTTTAACAACTTTTACAGAATCTGCTTTGTGACATGGGTAAGCTTCCACCCATGCAGAAAACATTCAAACCACTACCAGTTTGTTTGTGTCTTTCGGCTTTTCCCGGTTAGGGGTCGCCACAGCGGAACTCTGGTCCGCTAATGATTGGCAGTTGATGTTTTACGTACCGCTTGCCAGGCCTGATGCACAACCTTCAACGAAGGTACGCCCATTCACACATATCTCCATGCAGAAGACGCTCTAGCTGAGAATCGAACCGGACAGTGTCTTACTGTGAGGCGACAACGCTACCACAGCACCACCACCGCGGTACGTATTCTAAATTATGAACTTTTGACATCTGGACAAAGTCCAGCTGTACATTAACAAAAGGTCCACAAGGTGGTGGTAAGCAGGCAGCCCTAATGTTTGCATTTTTGCTAACATTATGCTCTAAGCATATTACACAATTATTTACATACTGAAGTATAAAGGGGGTGACATGAGGGGCATACCAACTTTGGGTAATTTGATTAAATAAAGCTGTCTTAAGCCTGCATGTGGTGGTAAATGATATGCCCTTACCAGCTTAGATAGCAAGGAGGCAGGCGCCACTAGTCTGCCATCTGGATGTCACCATAACCCATTAGCGGATTTACAGCATCCGTTCTTATGCCACCTCTGAACTTCTCCCGCTGATGCTTCATTTTAGAAAGCTGATACTCTTTTAAAATCAAGCAGATCATCACTGCTAAGAGTCTTGCAATAACATCACATGAAAATTTGCACCAAGTCCTTTTACAACTTGCTTAGCAGCTTGATCTGCCAAATTATTTTCCTTCAAAACAGTATCTATACCCTTTTGATGGCCACTACATTTAACTACTGCTAAATATTTTTTTGGGTAATAAAAGAGACTTTAATCTTCATTGAAGCAAAACTTTATTACTAGTGCAGACAAATATTCTTGCAAAAAATTTTCACTTTGATCTCTTCCACAGGAACCATCCACAAATATGTCCAGTTCAGCATTAGGTACAGGAGTGGTGTTAAGTCATTCCTAGGAAAAAGCAGATAATTAGTCACACACATGCAATTGTGCTCTTCACCATCCTCAGCAGTAGGTAACAAATATGCAGGATTTAGAACAGGACAGCATATAGGAAGAACAGATGGATCAGAAAAGAAGTGTAAGTTCATATTTAGTTAGATGTGCAGTCAAGAGGGGATTAGTTTTCATTTTAAGTAAGAGGAATGATACAGAATGAGGAACGGCTACTGTAAGATCATGCCTGAGCTCCAGTGATTGCACAGGATAGACCAGAATGGCAGCAGCAGCCCCTGCCCTTAAATATGGTGGAAATCCCTTTGCAACAGAATCAAGTGCTGTGGAATAGTAAGTTAATGGACGATATTTGTCCCCATGTTTCTGAGCAAACACTCACTGAACAAATCCATTTTTTTATGACAAAATAAAATGAAAGTCTTTCCATAATCCAGTAACCCTAAAGCTAAGGCAGTAGCTAAAGCTTACTTTAAATTCTGAAATGCATTTTCCTCTTCACTATTCCAAGGGAGGGGCAGTGGTGTATTTTGTTCTAAAAGATTTGTCAAACGTTTAGCAATTTCTGCATAGTTAGAAATCCACTCTCTGCAATATCCCGTCATACCTAAGAAAGATCTAAGCTGACACTGTGTAGTCAGACGTGGTGCTTTAGCTTCTGCCTCAATACGAGATGTTAACATCTGCCTGCTACCCTGAGATATCAAATTACCAAGATTTTATACCTGAGATGACATAGCTATAATTTTTCTCTTGAAACCTTGTGTCCTTTTTCTGCAAGAATAATTAAAACATGTAGGGTGTCCAGCTGACACTGCTGAAAAGATCAGATGCTATTAGTAAATCGTCTACACATTGCACTAACACAGACCCACCTGGAAATGTCACATCTTCCAAATCTTTTTAGAATTTGAGAAAATAATGAAGGAGATTCAGTATATCCTTGTGTCCATGTATAGTGCTGTCCCTTATAAGTAAAAGCAAACAGAAACTGACTTTCAGGGTGGATAGGTATAGAAAAGAACACGGATCTGTTACAAAAAAATATATATATTTTGCTGTAGGTGGTATGCAACTCAGTATTCTTGCTGGATTTGGAACCACAGGCAAAGTTGGTAATACTGCATTGTTTACAGCATTCAAATCTTGCACAAACCTACACATATCTTTTTCTGGTTTATTCACAGGGAGAATAGATATACTACAAGGGCTTTTAGCTGGCACTATTATTCCTTGTTGTAGCAAGGACTGAATTACAGGTTTGATTCCCTGCTCAGCTTCTGGTTTTGATGGATTCAATTTTATTTTATTGATTCTGCAGATTTTAATATACCTACTTCCTTAACGTGTTTAGTTCATAAGTTAACAGGTACCTGCTGAAAAAGTTTTTCAATTGTCTGTATGCCTTCAATAGGCTGTTCCTCAGTTTCTGCTAGGACTACCAATACCCCCCCCCCCTCTGATTCTGTTGGAACATCCAAATATATCCCTTCTTTTGTACAGTAAATAGTACAACCCACTTTGCATAACAGGTCTCTCCCTAGCAAATTTATCTGTGCAGTAGTACTCAAAAGGAAATAATGTATTGTTTCAATCGGTCCTAAAGAAATGGGTATAGGTTCTGAAACAGGATATGTAACAGTAGCATTTGTTACTCCAACTGCCTTTACTTTATGTTTTGATACTGGTATCTGACTATCTGAGGTAACTTTTAATACAGACCTAGTGGCTCATGTGTCCACCAGGAAAGGAATTTTCTTTGAATTTATTTTACATTAATATAGGGTTCCTTTTGCTCCATTGGCAGCAAAGGATCAAGATTTATTTGTTTTATTATTCTGACATAGTCAGTATGGTTATTTGCAGCACTTAGTAAGGACTCTGAGTTCTTTTCCTGCCAGTCTATAAGCACTTGCTTTATTTGATTTTGTACAGGGGCTTACAGACCCTGCACAAAAGCAGCTGCAATAGCTGGCTTAGCTTATTTTTCTGGATCTGGTATCCCGGAATGTCTTGCAAACACTGCTGTAAGACAACTCAAATAATCTGCAGGGGCTTCCCCTTTATATTGCTTACATGCCTATATCTTAGAACAATCTGTTCTAATTTAGCACACTTTTTGTAATTTTGTTTAACAATGCTGTCTTTTTGTCTATTGGTGCATTCCCTGTGAAAGTAAAATCTGTTATTTCAGCCTTCTCAAGTAACTGTTTTCTTATTTCATCTGAAGTAACTACATGAAGCAGCTAATTTAAATCTGTCAAAGTAGGATTGTAACGTTCTATTATAGTTTTTAATTTCTCCTTAAACCTTAATGAATCTTCTCTAATATTTGGAAAACTTTTAGATGTAGTATGCAAATCAGCAGGGGTCCAAAGGCGATGAGCAAGCTTTTAATATTAGCCCCCAAAATTTCTCTATGACGTGCCAAAAGATGTTCTCCAGAGGCAATAGCCTCTTGTCCTACCCTATCATGTGAGCACATTTGATGAGCCACAGGAGTGTCAAACACTAGTGCTCCTGTTGGAGAGGTAGAAGCTTGTTGAGAATGATAGGAAGAAGAAGAAACCCCCTCGACTCCAGATGCCTGTTCTGAAGATGAGGGTTGAAGAGGGGAACTAGGTTGAGATGTAACAGTACCGCGCTGTGCTGGTGTCCAATAGACAGTTGTCCAAAATGCAGGGGTCTGGCAAACAGCAGAATCTTGTACAGGAGCCACCTGTACCAGTACATACGGAGATGGCGGTGCAGTAGCTACTGGAGGATTATCATCCTCTTCAGAAGTCTCTGCTTTTTGGCCATTTCCAGCTTCTTAAAAATCTGCCAAGACAGGATAAATGGATCCCTTTTTACTGGTCTGTACTGCCTCCATAACCTCTTTTACCTGTTGTACTAACTTCTTATTAACATCCTGTAATCCACTTAATGCTGACTCCTTTTCCCTTTTAAGAGCTTCAGTATAGCAAGAATAAAATACTGCCATTTGTTCCTCGCTCACTTTGTTTTTCTTTTCTTCCAAAATACCCTTCAATTTCACTAATTTATCCTTATAATAAGTTCCATTTAATGGAAATACCTCACCAGGGCAATTTTTAGTAAGCTGAAACCACTCATTCAAATAGTTACAGCTTTCCCTTCCATAACTGCGATACAAAAAATAAGCAGGTGTTTCCTTTACAAGGATTCAGTACTGTTTGCTTAACTTTGTTCCTATTTTTCCTATTAAGACTTACCTTGATTTAACTTTAACTAACTTTTTTCTTCTTTCTCTCTTTTCACTCATACATTAAACAACACAAAACATCTCTCATGCCTCTTATCTTTTAGTCTTGAGGGTACCGCCCTTGACACACGGTGCCTCCTTGTGTTAATTTGTCCCTTTTATTGTATGCGCATACACATTAATAAACTCCATCTTATTTTCTGTGGGGTCCTCCCGCTATTACACGTACCTAGAAAGCAAATTTCTGCTGGGTCCTCCCACTATTATTTTACATATAACTAACAAACAAATTTCTGCTGGGTCCTCCCACTATTATTTTACATATAACTAACAAACAAATTTCTGTGGGGTCCTCCCACTATTATTTTACATATAACTAACAAGTAAATTTCTGTGGGGTCCTCCCACTATTATTTTACATATAACTAACAAGTAAATTTCTGTGGGGGTCCTCCCAGTATTACTTTACATATACCTAGCAAGCAAACTCAGTCATTCAACAAAACAGTCGTACACTCATTCCACTTTTTTAAATACAATTACCTAAAAGAGAGAAAAAAAAAAGGTTTTCCACAAATCCATTTTCTCCACTTAGTCTAGCAGCAGTTTGCACAGCCTGAATAGTTAGTTATCTGAATCCCTTACAAAACAGTGTGGAATTCACAGAAGAACGTTCTGTGCTGTGCCCTTGTAATTTATTCCACACTGCTCTGCAGCAATACTAAGGTTCAGATCCCGAGCAGGGTACCAAATGATAAAGTGCACAAATAAATAACAAAGAGTTTTACCTTTTTGAGTCAAGAAAAATGCTTCAGGGTGTGCAATATACTTGTTTATTCCATGAACAGTGCTGGGAGACTGCCTACCAAGATCTTCAAATTAGTCTCCCAGAACAAAGGAAATCTTTAATTTTTTATAACTTTTCTTATCAATTTCATGCAGGCAGAACTCTGGCATTACACAGCTTTTAGCAAAGCAATGTATTTTTAAAATGTTATATACTCTTGTGATCCCCGCTTAGGGCTTCACATGAACACTTGACAAAATGCCTTTTTAAGACACAGACTATCTAGTCTAAGAATCTCATCCTTTGACCTTGCAACATCCAGTACCAGTATGCACTATCTTTACAGACATCCTTGCAACAATTCATCCCCCAGCCTGAGAAGGCCAGAGATTACAAAAGACTCCTGACAAATTATTTTTTTCTTCCTTTTCTCCATTAACATTTTTAAACAAGACTATTATAAACATAGTAACATCCCTTAACTACTTCAGCACTTTCTTTGCCTTCAATTATCTGTCAGTACACTATAATTTGATAATGAAGAGAATGCAGTTGTAAGGCATTTGAAATATAAAGCTACAACTTATGTGAAACTATATTTTGCATAATCATTCATTTATATTTCATTATGTTTTGAAAATAAACACAGTATAAACATTTTATTTGACTCATTTGTAAAGAAACTGTAAGTTGATATGCATTTTTTTAAAGAATAATCATGAGACAACATATTTTTCTGTAACAGGTGGAAGGGGTCTCCAGTTTCAGTTTTATTTCAAAGGAGATGGAGTTATGGTCAGACCTAACAAGTGAAGAAGATATACAAAGGATGGTGCAAGTTGCCTCTATAGTAGTAAGGACAGCATCTAAAATGTTGTTTCCCCTAGTGGATACCCTAACTAATTGTTCCAGGGTGTTTGTATTGACATAGTCCAATCTCAGTGCTTTGGAACTAGTGGTGGTGTATGTTTTCCAGTCTATAATTGGACAGTTTATACCACCTAGCAAAATGTCATTGGGTTTAATACTGAGTGATTCCATTTCCAGCTGATAAACATTGTGAATTTCTCAGGTCATAGAGGGAGTTGAGTAGTTAACTAATCTATGGTGCAGGACGTTTCTGATGGTTATTTGGACATGAAGAAGTTCTAGAACATTATGCTACTTTACAGGTCATGATAGAAGCCTCTTCTGGATGAAGATTGAGAGACCTCCACCTTTTTCCCCTCTTGCACAGTAACTAGTCTAAATGTGTGAAAGGCATTATAGTCCTGCACAGATGGAGAGGTTTCTTGCCATTTTAAATCAAATCTCAGTCACTACACAGATGTCTACATCCTCCAATTTGAGAAAGGCTTGTAGGGAGTGAAATTTCTTGCTTAGGCAGTTAACATTGATCACCCCCCCCCCCCAAAAAAAAAAATATCATGAACAACTTTTTAAATTATCACTACATCATAATATATTCCACACTTTGAACGACTAAGACAAATTATTTCTCTCTGATATCCTTTCCTTATATTCCTCAATACTACATACAGCCTTATTTGTAAATACAAGACCATGTTGTCTCCACTTACAACTGGTAGTCACAAATGTGAATTTTGGGATGGAGAACTGATGTCATACTCAAGTACTATACAACTAAGAAGTTATCTTCTCAGATGCAACCTTACTGTAAAATAATTATGTAAACTACCTTGGCCTTATCTTTTCACAATTATTTAATAGGATTCTTGTAGAGTATCACATAACTACAAATATGGTGACATGGAAATCCAGCAGAACAGACCTTAGACCATAGTAGTCCAGTTTTACCCTGTTTTTTCCTACATACTACCACTTTAACTTTCCATTCACCTGTGTCTTGCCAAAAGTACATTTTTATTTATGAATCATGCACCTGTCAGATATGAAGTAAGCCTCAGTCTCTGTACTGCTTATGGTATGCAGTGAGGATCAGGTTTATAAATCTCCTTGCTTATCTTTTTATTGTTACCCTGCTAAACAAAAAGTTTTTTTTCCCACAGGGCTGACAAACTATATATCCTCCCCAAACTACTCCATACCAGATTTTAGTCTTTAATTCACATTTAATCTAAGTTTGTACTGCTTTTGCCTCAAATTTTGCATAAAGTCTATCTTAGGTAATCCAATATTTACTTGAATAGTTTGCTGAGTCGGTAGATTTTCATCTATTTCTCTTCCACACGAATCACCCATTTTCCCATGTCTTTATTTTTTAATTAAATATACTGCTTGAAATGATAGGTAGATTTGGTGTAAGTGGCACATATTAATCACATTGTGTTTTCTCTCTTATTTCCTAGTTACCTGCCATGGGTCTTCCCTACAGAATCCATCCCCCTGCACTACAGAGGCTGCACCACACTTTACCCAGACAAATCTCTGAAAACTCATGAAGATGAATTGAAAAACTGTTTGACAGTGATTTTCAAGCAGCACTGCAAGCTATCATTAGTGTTCTGTATGTGTATGTTTAGTGAGACTCTTTTAAAAAAAAGAGTCTGATTCTACCTCCCCTGAGCTAACCATCCTCATGATGTTTTTTATTCTCTTGTCTCTGTACTCCTTCAGCGTCCTGCTATCTATTATCCCTCCCTAAGTTGTATTCTGCCTGTAATACAATGGCCATAAATAGCTCTGCAATTCTACTCATGACTTGTGCTTCTTTTTCCAGTAGATACATTCTTGTATTTCTCCTTTCCCTCTTGATCTGTCTTCCTTCTCTCCTGTCTTTCTTTTCTGTTTATACATTTACAGTTGTTTGCAATGGTCTTCTTGCTGACAGCTGCCCAAACCACTGATAGCCTGCATTAATGCCTGGAAAGGTTCATTCCTAGTCAAAAGCAGCATCAGCTCCCTGTGCTTGAACAGCCCAACTAGCCTGGTTAAGAAGCACTTCCTGGATGCACCTTTCTTCCCTTGTGTCTACCGAGATCTCTTTCACGAACCTCACACTCTTCCTCTGTCTTAGTTCCTACAGTTAAAAGTGGCACCATGGAGGTCTGCACAGTATATAACTATTCATAACTAAAGTTGACGGCTCCACTTTTCAGAGACAGCAATCGTCCTCATAAAATCCTTTCTCTGCTTAGTTCAAATCTCTATCAACATGCTATTGTAGTCTGTCTAAAGTGTGGAGTAATCAGTTCCTATGAAGAACATCACAAACTAAGGATACCCTTATGTGCATATAAACCACGTCAGTATTTTAGTCTTTCAAGTATTAGGTTTGAACTGGACGAGTATTATATTCATTATCAGTTTGAGCTCTCCACTGCGAATGCACTTTTTTTGTCCAGAGAGACTTTAGCAGCAGCAAACTCACCTGCTGTGCTCTTACAGGTGGAGGACAGGCTCTGCAGCCTTGGCTGTCTCACCACCTATAGAATCATCATTTCACCTTCACTCACCATGGTCAGTGCACTGACTGAGATTGACAGAAGTTCTTCTTGTTCTTGGATGGAGTTTGTTAGTACATCTCTCACTGGGGTACATAATAGTTTTCCTTAGACTACAGGTGAGCACTTCTATTCTGTTCCAGCCCTGCCTGATATTTCTGCAGCACTTGACACTGTGGATTACAGATATCCCCACTTGAACATATCATGTTCTTATTGCAGGCTATCTTCTACTAGTCCATACTGATTCACCTCCTACTTTTCTAGCTGTATCCACAGGATAGTTTTGGGTGCTAGTATTTCCATTTCTCCCTCTTGAGTGTGGATTATAATAGTGTTTGATTTTCGACCCTCTGTTATTTACAGTATTTATTTTGACCCTTAGGGGTCTGATTAGAAGTAAAGGGTTGTCTTACCACTTTTACATTGATGATAACCAACATTATAACTTTTTTTTCTCTTTCCATCGGGACTATATGACAAGTGTGAATTTCTTAGCAAGCTATTTAGACGCCATTCATTCATTAGCTTTGTTGAAACTCAGCGTACATAAACAATTTTGGTTTTGCCTCTTCTGTCATTTCTTCTTTATGGTAGAAATAAGCTTTGTGTCAAATGTGTACAGTCTTGGTTGTTTCCTCGATGCCCAGCTAATATTCCAGTTTTGTGTATTTGCTGTGGTCAAATCATCTCATGTCATACCTCTCAACCTCTTAAAGCAAGAAATCTGGACAAAGCCATACATAAAAGTGGGACAAAGGCCCAAAAATAGGGACATTTTTTTAATATTGCTCTTAAAAACTTAGAAAGTTGATAGAATAACAGGTTTTGCATTAGCATGAATTTTCTGAAGGGTATGAAGTCTGAAACTCAAATATGTAATTATTTTTTAACTTTGATCTTAAATGATTTGCTTCTAATTTGCCAGAAAACCACAATTTTATGAAAACAGACCAAACATATGAGGCAAGAATCTGGACATTCTGTGAAAATCTGTACAGCTGAGAGATATGTCTGATATTCATCTGAGAAATATTGCTAGAGTTGAGCATTTGACACACTATGATGATTTCTTGATGTTCACTCACACCCTGTTTTTCCCTACATTCAGTATTGCAATTCTCTTTCCTTTGGTCTTCTTGGCACTGAGATTATTACATGAGAGATTATAAAAAACTGTAGCACAGCTACATACTGCTCTGCATCATTATCATCATATTACTCCTGTGTTCTGGAGATTATACTGCCTCCCTATCCAGTTTTACATATATGTTTAAAATTTTGATATTGCTCTTTTTATTCCTACGTGACCTGGGTTCTTACCTAAAGGAGTCCACTCCCTACTGTCCATCTTGGGCAGGTATGATCTGTCACCCAGGGACTGCTAGTAGCTTCTAGGAGGTGCCATAAAGCATCTGATGTCTGTTCATTTGCTTATCATGTCCATGTCTCTTGAATCTACTATCTCACTGTGGCTTAGGATGTGTCCTACTTGGCCTGCTTTAAAAGCTCCTGTAGATTAGTTTGTGTGTACAGCTTTAAGAAGCTTTATACAAGTGTATAAATACTGAGCATGTGCGAGCATGACTGCCATTTTGTAGTAAGCTGTTGCGATGTAAGCATGTATGTCTGTGTAGTCTGTCTGTTAATCAGTTTGTTTATATTTTGTAATGCTACTATCTATCCTGATGTGTTTCTATGTAATAAAGCATATAAATGAACTACCCTGGCTGTTTGTCATCTATACTAGAGAAGGACGAGCGACATGGTGTCAGAAGTGACATGTCTAAAAAGGACATTGTGCCAGAAGGGGGATCCAGATTCTTCAGTTCGAGACCAAGAAGCACTCAGTTAACATTGGAGGAATATATAGGAGTGAATCATCCCTACTGCACGTATAACTCGCTAAACAGGTCAGAAACAAATTTCAGGTATTAAAACTTGCTCAAGCTATTTTTTATTCACAAAATATGAAACAAGGCATTTTGAATGCTCTAAACACATTTTTAAGTAACAGAAATATCCAATACTGTGATATATTTACAGAAATATTCAACATAACTATGGAAAATGTTTGAAATAAAGTCTGAATTTTACAAAATGAATAAAATAAGGGAAATGACTGCATTTTTTCACTAAGCACTACTTTTTCCCATTAATCAAAGCTATTTGAGTTGTCCGAAGTGTATGAAGTGTTTGTATATTTGTGTAGTATTACAGTACAGTTATTTTGCAAAATGCTTCCATTACAAAGCATATTTCGCAAAGTAAAGCATTCTTAAGAGTTTATTGTGCATTTGAATGTTATTGCAAGTGCTGGCTGTGTGCATGTTCATATATAATTACAAGGATCATATTTTTTCAGTGTGTTTGGGCATAATTTTTTGGCATGGCAGACGGATTTTGAAAACCAACTCCACTTGTATTTGACAATAATATTGCAGAGAACTGGAGAGTGTTTGAGCAAGAGTATGATATTTTCATACAGGCTGCATTTTCTGATAAAGATTACCATACTATGGCATTTAGTCTGCTAATTTAGCTGGTTCAGAAGCCAGAGAAAGGGTGTGTTCATTTGTGTATGCACCTTCTCCCCAGGATTCATGAACCTTGCGCCAGGCGCACGCATGGCGTAGGCGCCACAACGCCAGACATGGCCGCCGAGCGATTCAGGTACTATCCAAACCCACGTGCATCAGCGGCGTATGCCGGAATTGCGCCACCTCCAGCGTAGGTATGTTAAATACCCCATGTGCGGTGTTGCACCATGCAAATGAAGGCAAGTAGCGATTCACAAAATGGCGCAGGCGTAGCATAACAGCATGGCAATGTAAACCAAAAAAAACGGTTTACATATATCCAAACATGACATAGGAGTAACGGAAGGCTGCCAACGTCAGGTGTCATACTGGTGCAACATGGCAATGGGGAAAAAAACCGAGAATGTCAAAAGAAAACATGCAGAAAATGTAAATAACGACATAAATGTTATGTACGCAAAAACCACAGCAGAACCCCAGGACATGTCCGCGGAAGGTGAGGAACAATGAAGTAATATGACAATGTCATAAAAGAGCAGTATAAGACACATCAGCATCACAGCCACAATACACCATAGTATGAATGGAAAGCCACAACCACAGCCCAAGGGTTGCCAAGGAGTGGCGGCGGTGTCTGGCACCGTAACCATGTATTAGTAGTCAATGCCATGCAAATGAGGCAGATAATACTGAATCGCAAACCCCCCCCGGCGTAAGGCTGCACCAAACGGCGCAGCGGTAATACACCGAGGAGTGGCCTAGAGGGAATACCTGTCAATCGCAGAGGGGTGTGCCACTGTAGGAGGAAGCACATTGGAGGCCAGCAAACCTGGGCTGTACAATGCACATCACAGCATCAGGACCGGCGTGTGAGGAAATAGATGCGCTGAGAGTACACAATGCGCGCACAGATGCATGTGCACGAGGATGACTACGTTCCCCAAACCAGTCATGTGATGGCCGCCCCGTCAACAACCATGGATACAGGAAGGTGATGCGGAGAATATGAGGAAATGCGGAAGCAGTGTAATTGGAGTCGTAATGAGCAATTAACACCAATCAACCCACGAAGGGCAATCGGTGGCAGCTGACAACTCTGCATGCAGAAACCTGCAAAACGGGAAAGGGGAGACATATGAATGCAAAGAAAGTAGGGGATGTTGCAGAAATGCAAAGAGCGAAGAACCGATACAGCACAGCCAAGGAGAGAGTTAGCATAATGGCGGCGGCAGACAAAATGCATGAGATGCCATGTGCCTGCAGGATGCACTCCCGTAAATAGTAGGTGCAACGTGCAGAAACAGTAAAGTAAGGTGTAAAGCTAAACCAATGCAGGCAAGTGTAATGTAACACCAAAGGCAACAGCGTTGCAGTGCCAACGGTAAAACACGGAAGATAACCCACAGATACGGCAGCAGAGACACACCCAATGACATCACCGGGTGTACAGCACAACACTATAAAGTGGGAATGCACACAACACACAGCCTAATTCCCAAACGCCTTACGGTGTAAACACACGGGGAACTTTTAAAATGTATATGTTGGGTGCTGCCGTGGCCGTGATGCATCGGCATGTGTTAGAGACAGACGGAGTTGTGGAGGAGGGTGCTGACAACTACCGGAGGCCTCAGAGGAGAAGGAGAGTGTTCAGACCAAGGGTGATCTACCAGGGGCTGCAAGACCTGGAAATAGTAGAGCGTTACAGGGTGGACAGGGACATGTTACAGCAAATAGTTGAGCTGTGCCGGCCATGCCTGAGAACAAGAGACAACAGAGGGGAGCCCATCCCAGTGGACACAAAGGTATGTGTAAGCCTGCGAATACTGGCAACAGGTACCTTTCAAAGGCCAACCGGGGATATAATGGGCATCTCACAGGCATCAGCATCCAGGGTACTTCACCAGTTTCTGGATGCCATGTTACGACATGCCCATGAGTATATATCCTTCCCCAGATCTCAGGAAGAGTTGGCTAGCAGTATGCGCCACTTCCACCGTGTGGCACAATACCCGGAGGTACTGGGTGCGATAGACTGTACGCACATAGAAATCAAGTCACCACCCGGGGAGCAGGTTAGACGCTACATAAACCGCAAGGGATTCCCCTCCATCAATTGCCAGGTCGTATGCAATGCGCAGGGCATTATCATGGATGTGTGTGCTAGCAGCCCTGGAAGCTACCACGACTCCCATATCTGGCATGCCTCACAGCTGTATTAGGTATTCGCCAGGGGGGACATCACACAAGGTCACCTTGTGGGGGATGCTGGCTATGCACTGGAGCCGTGGATGATGACACCCATCAGAAATGCACACACACACATGCAAGAACGCCATAATGAGGCACACGCACAAACCAGAATAATCATAGAGCGTGTGTTTGGGATGTTGAAATCACGGTTCCGGTGCTTGGATACATCCGGTGGAGCCTTGCAGTACTCTCTAGGCACATGTGCCCACATATTCATAGTATGTGCTATGCTACATAATATGATCCTGCGGAAACAGCTGCTGCAGGGACATAATGGTGTAGGGCCACCAAGCCCGCCACAACTGCCAAGGCAAGCACAGGCACAGGGCGTTCAGCACCATGAACACACTGTGCCAGCCCCAGTAGGCAGACGGAGGCATACCCAATATGCCTATGCCTTGGCAAAGAGGGAACGTATAGCACATACCCTGACAGCGTAGGCCCCATGGACTGACACCTCCCTACCTGCACACACAGTGAAATGGATGGCACACAAACATGGCCGCCCGTAATGTGTACTGTATGTGCGGTCCCATGTGACTCCAACATAGGTAGCACCCAAACACTGCACACCCAACAGCCAGCGGAGCATGGAACACAGGGATGCAAGGTGACAGAGAAGTAAGACGCAAAATCTCTACATAGTAAACATAGTGAACGACAACCCGACTATCCGGGAGGGTGGACAGAGCAGGGAACGCCACCCATGGAAAGGTCAACCTACAGAAATGCATAGTCGCGAGTTGGGACGATCGCCAGACCACGGTACAGTAACAGGACATGTGCGGGGAATATGCTAAGGATATGAGGGTGGAGGTAGACACTGCCGCCGGCGATGCGGTCAATGTAGGTACTGTGTGCAGCCGTCCCTGCGAAAGCGGCAGTATGTGTATGTGTGAGGTGAGGGTGTCGTGTGTTCCGCTGTCAGCGGTGTAATGTGTGTGCCACTGTAAAATGTGTATGTAGGTGACATGTGACAGGCGGAGTAGAATAACATGTGTAGGCATACAGTATAGGAACCACAGGCGTATGTACAGCAGTACTCACAAAGTAGTACAGAGAGCTCCTCACTGGCTAGGCACGTGGCGACGTAAAACGATGCAAAGCGGAAATGTCCCAGAATGTACCACAGGAGTAAAGCCAACATGAGATGCAAAGGACGCATGTACAAACCATGACCGTATGTATGGCGCCGATATGGTATTGTCAACACGATACGTCGGCAACTTTACACAGCATCAGTCATGTACCGCAGAAATATGCATGTGCTCCCCTGGCACCAATCGTGGCCACGTACCGTCCCGTAAATACCGCTGTGTGTTCCACGAGTGTTAAGCAATCGCCACCCGAATAGGTGGCAACCGGTAGCATACAGGCCGTCCCAAGTACAGGACCACAATGACCGTAACCATCCGTGACAAAATGCCAAGGGATAGTCGGCACGTACGAACAACCGCAGATATACTACCGATGTGACAGAGGAATACATGCAGGAAGCACACATGCAGGTGATACCGACAGCAGACGACATCAACAAAACCAACACTCCTAGAACAACAGACAGGTAACCTGCAGCTCCCCAAGCAGAGATGGAGCACACACACAAGCATACCGTGTATGTATAAATGCAAGGGCCACAACCCGTACCCGTCACCCACAGCCGCCGATAGACCCCATCGCACAAATCAAAGGGATACAAGCCAAAATAGCAGCATAAACATACAGGCAGTCAATGAGAGCGGCATACCCGCAACATCTCGCGTGGGAAACACTATCAGCAGCGGATGCATACCTGCATCCGCTGTGTACATGAATACAAGAGCTATGTTACACATCCGAATGCACAACGCCAACGACAGACGCCGCCAGGACACGGACACCCACATGTCGAACATAATACCATACTCAACACACACAATCCACGGCTAACACCACAGCGAAATGTACCTGACGCCACACATAGCGGCTGCAGTCACACATAACATAACACAATACATACCATCCCCATGAAGGTAGTGCAAAGAACCAACGGCCAGACGAGGAATGAACCATGCCCTAGTTCCGACGCGTACCGTACGAATGGAGGAGATGCATAGGTGATATGCGCATAAGTACACACCGAAGAACAGCTATTGGCGTGATGAACCCACATGCCGCAGGTGACGACGGATATAAGGAAGACTCCCAGGATATTCAAACTGTATGTTCATACCGAACAAACACTTTATTGTGAAACGAACTGTTTTGTTGTAACCAGCGAGATTTCAGCGGAATACGGAAAACAACACAGGAAAGGTATGTCGAACCCACGAGATGTACTGGTGTATAACGCATATGTATGACGAATCTGCACTGTATGTGAACGGTGTTTGTAAGTAAAGATACCTGTCCATAAAGCAGAGAGTGGTGAAAGGTGGTTATGTAGTGCTAATCCGCGGAGCATACCGACTGTGGACAACGTGTGCACAGCAGTGGGACATCATGTACACAGCCGGGATAACTCAAGGGCTGCCATAGGGATTTAAAACACAGAACAATGCCACCACCTACGCCGATGCTGGCAGTGGATGTCCAACAATGAAGTGCCACAGCAGGGGATAGGACATGTATGTATAGTGTCACAGCACACATGTGTATGTGCATATACCGATGTCATACGGAATGTGCGCATGACATGCACGTATGCCTCGCAGTACGGGTGACTATGTCAAGTATGTGTAATGTAAAGCTGTCATGATGGATATGTTCAGACATCATACACAGTATCACAGGCATAGCATGCATGATGGAGGTATGGCCTAGTGTTATGTACATAAACAGGACATGTATGGCCTGCACATATGGGAAAGAGTAGTAGTAGAATTGCCACCCGAAATGGAAGGAACAGCAAGTAACCATGTCCAAATGATCTGTAGCAGGTGCAATGTGTGCAACAATGACGTCCGGCAGGTCTGTGTGTAAACACATGTGCAATGTACACAGTAGTGTCACCCCCCCATGGTAGTGTCCACTGAACAGCAGAGGTGGATGTCAACTGCATGTCTACACAGTACTGCCGCTGTGGTGGTACCATGTGTATGTGTCACCCTATCAGCAAGGGAGCTATCACATGACCAGTGTCACAGTGTGTCCCTGTGGGATGTGCACAGGACCTATGTCCCACAGCATGGTGTGTGTCCAGTCTGCGGAGGTCACACAGACGCCCAGGCTGAGCAATGTGGCATGTGTGCACATATGCAGGAGTGCTCCATTCACCCTGCCCACTGCAAACGACATGTAGGAGTACTACATGCATCAGTAATGCGGAGAACATGGCCCATGGCAGAGTAGATGACATCCCTGTGTAAGTGGTATGCAGGTGAATACAGATGTGTTCCCCATCAGTCATCTGCATATGTAAACTGTCTGAGCCTGGTATACATCACGGCATGACTATACCGTGACATGTAAAGTTGTAGGCGTTGTGGAAGGTACACCACAAATGTGTTATTGTAACACTGCCCGTGTGTACATGTGTGTATGGCACAGGTACAAGGGCACCCAATGTACCATCAAGACATATAGTCCAGATATGTGTGGCCCTGCAGATGTGTACCCACGCCACAGTGGAATATGGCAACCACAGCACCATGTGGGGCATGTGTGTGTACAGCAACCATGTACAATGTGATATGCATGTATAGGGACAGTATCCATGTGATACCCAGTGCATGAGTGCCGCTATGCAAAGGTGATGTGTATGCACTATGTGTCCCGCTATGCAAAGGTGATGTGTATGCACTATGTGTGATGTATCTGACGCAATGACATCTACACGATATATCTGCCACACCGACACCTGTATGGTTGTTAGCAGTATGAGCAGGTGGAGCTAGAATGCTGCCAGGTATGTAGATGTGGGATATGTAGGCATGGAGAGTACTCCGTGACAGCATGTTTTGTATGTAAGCAAATAGTGAACATGAGGGGCCACATGACTGAGGACTGTGTAATGCCACATGTACCTGACATGTTGTAGGTAGCATGATATGCTTGCACCACTGTGTGACCTGTCCAGGAGTCACATGGCCTAACATCCTGAGACACAGGGTATGATGTGATGTGGATGTGTACATTGGCAATACCAGAATGTGGAATGGTGGTGAAGGGAAATGAGGGGATAATGTCTGATCTGTTACCCTCTGTACCACACCAACCACCCATGCAATGGTATGACAGGTGGCCAGCATGTGGATGTGGTGTGCTGTGGCGCACAGAAGCCCAACAAGGGTGCCAGTAAAGGCATGGAGTTCGTCAATGAGTGTGTGAAGCATGGATGTGAGGATGTGGCCCAATGCCATACTGAATGGCCCAGTCATGGGTGTACAAATGCAGTCCCACACGTGCAATGCAGTACCACCCATGTGTAGTGTGATAGATGCGGTAGTGTGGTGGTCAAGGTACACAACGTCCATGAATGGGCTAGCAGTCAATTCAGTGGGTTGCTGCAGAGACACATAACAACCAGGTTGGTGGGATATAACAGCTACGGAGATTGGAGGTGACATTGGGACAGTGTCCTAGGACATAACGTGTGCATGGCAGTACCATGGATGTGTCCACAGGGGCAATGCGATGTCCATCTATGGATTGGAACCCTGTATTGAGTGAGAGTATGTATTGTTGGTAGGTACCCCATTGGCAGGCATGATGCCAGCAACATCTGTGTTGGCAATGCCTGGATGACTGTTATATGCTACATTGAATGTGGATGTAGCCAAACAACACAGACATACCACCACACTGCGTGAGGGCCCACACTGCAATGTATGGCAGTCATGTGTAGGTAGCTAGCTGTGGAACATGTGACGGACCATGAGGACCCACCATGACTGTCAAGTGATGCACCACACACATTTGAACATAACTACCGTGCAACAGCCTGCACATGTGCCCATACAGCACATGTGCATGGAACAGGAATACCACTGTGGCATCTGTGAAAAGTCCAGTACCACCATGTCTCTGTGTGGAATAGCATGGTCCCTACCAGTGCGTACATGTAGCGGAAGTGCACTGTGATATGTGTCAGCATAGTCATGTATACTGTCCAGCTGCCGGGGTGCCATGCCATTAACTACCCCCGTCAGCAGACGTCGGTAGTAGCGGCCGTTGAGCACATGTACCATGTATGCTGCGATGGGTGTGTGTCTAGGGTGTGGCTATCAGGGCCGCGAAGCATAGATGTTCAGCAAACAGAGGGGGGATGTCCGTAGGTATAGCACCCAGACACATGGAGGTATGGTGCATGCCGAGGGTAGTGTAGGTATGGTATGTGTTGTGTAATGTGTCACCCAGCTATGTGTAGTGCATGGCCAAGCATGTGTGGGTACATGGGAGTCCATACTAGGGAAGTGCGTGTTGCTGTCAGCACATGGCAGTAGCAACTGTCCGAGGTGCAATGTACAGTATGACAACACAGCCAGCATGTAACCTGTGGTGTACAGTGTACTCTCTGTCGCGTGTCACAATGTGTGTAGCGGTCACAAACATGGGTATCTGAACATGGAGTACCTATGATGCACTGTTTTCTCGGGAATATACAGTATGTGTGTAAATCACTGTGTGATGTGGGATCCACTCACCCGTGTGTGTTGCAGTCCAGGTATGTGCCTGGGAGGTATGATCTGTGTACAATCTGGACTGGCATGTGTGCTGTGTAGGGCATGGAGGCAGGTCCCAGGCACAGCAGATAAATGTCATGCATGCCTTACTGTGTGTGCAGTGCTTGTGTACAGCACAGTGGAGGGTGCAAGCATTGTCACACATCACTGCATGCCATGCCTGCCTGTGACAGCCCTGCCGGAGACAGACATGTGACACCGCTGCACAGGCAGCATAGCATGTGAAGATGTACATGTGGGCCCCACACCCTAGGCAGATGTCCGCAGGTCATGTGTGCCACAGTAGTGTGCTTGACCACGACTGTCATACTGGACAAATACCACATGCCTGCATAAGTACAGTATGACCATAGTTAACAGTCCCAGTGACAGAGTAGGCCAATGTACAGTATCCCTGCATGCAGACCACTGCCTACGGTACACCTGGCTAGACACACACCCGGAGGGTGAATACACCTTTGAGCCATCACATGTCCCAGTCCATGTGGCCTGTACAATGTCATCACAGGGTGGTCACAATAGCAGGTGTTAAGACAGACACGGTGTACCAGGTGATGTGTCATGTGTGCATATGTTGAGTTGCACAGCCGTTCACATGTCCGCAACATACTGGTGCACGATGTATACTGTTACATGATGTGTGGAACTGCACTGTGACCCACAACAGGGCCATCTGACACAGGTGTGTTGTGAATGGTGTAACCCATGTTCACACAGGATACACACTGCTGTTGTTGGCAGCCATGCTGGTGGCTACCACTGGTGCATGCAGTGGTCATACAGACATACTGCACACAGTGTTCATGCAGGAATGTCCATTGTTGTGGATGATGTGTTGCTATGTGAAGGTAGGTGTGTGTTGTGAATGTTACACATCCAGATGACACCATCTGGCACAGTCATGGTCATCGACAACATCACACACATCCATAGCAGTCAGAACCCTGTCCTGAGAATGTGTGTCAGTCACCCTCGTACTGTGTGACATATGTGCACATGGCAGAACACCTCCCACTGTCATCTAGGATGGCTACGTGATGGCTGGAATGTGCTGTGAAAATGTACAATGCTGGTAGCCCAATGAAGTACCTGGAATCACACACAGTACGCTATGGCCGCCATGTAAACCATGCACAACAATGACCGTCTGACAGACACAAACAATGCGTTGACACGTTGAACATGTGCACATGACAACTCCCAATGAGGTATGTTGCACATATCGATGTACAACTG